>NC_136241.1:26832500-27075000 GCF_053564925.1 Oryzias latipes | reverse complement strand
AGTGGCAATATGCTCAATTTAGTCCACTTTACTTATGTTTCACACAGGCATACACACAGTTGCCCCTCCCACCCACGTGCTGGCGCCGGCAGACACCCATCCACATGAAGCGAGTCGACTACTCCACCCCCTTCTGGAAACCCTGTGTGCTGCTTGTTTACCCTTCACTGTGACAGCAGTGTGTGTTTGTGTGTTTCTGCACGCGTGTTGACCTGAGGAGGGAGATATTGCGTGTCAAGTGCTCTCCAGGGCTAAACTATCATTTCTGAGTGTTATCACACCATCCTGCTTCCCGGGGGCCGGCTGTCTTTCTTTCTGTCTTTCTGCACACACTCCCTATCTTTCCTGGTCCCACACACACACATGCACACACATACAAAGACTCAGGAGGAGCTCCAGACAGTGTTAGTCCACTGAAGCGTGGAGTCAAAGAGGAAGGCAGAGACTGGAGAAAGATGACCAGTTGCTGAGAACACATTCATTTTTGTCAAGTTGGAAGAGTAAGTCATGAAATTGTCTCACTCAGACGTGAAGCACTGAAAAAGTCTCTCTGCCAGGTGACTATAATACTAAATACTAGGGTGAAAAACTAAGTTACTTCTCTGGATTTAATAATATTTTCACGTGACTTAATGAGACAAAGTGCATACCTTTCACTTACCCTATGTTTTTGTGTTATGCATTTTAAATGCTTTTTAAAAGTAATAAATTTTCTAATTGTGAGTAAATAAAATTCAGCCAAAATGTGTTTAGCCCTGGTTTTTATTTTATTAAGTCTTTTTTATTTTCTACATTTAGATTAATCATTAAGATAATTAAAACAGTTATGCAGTAGAGAGCAAAAGTTCTGACCAAACATGGTTGTTAAATTTCTATTCAATTTAGGCTTGCATTATCCTTGATAATATAAATTTACAAAAAACGGGCTCTAATTACCACAGGCACCACTGTCACCTTCACTTTCCATGCTTTCTCCAGGTTTTCTCTGAGTCCCTGGTATTTCTTCAGTTTTTTCTTCTTCCTGATGATTCATCCTGTCAGTCTGGATCTGGAAGTCTCACAGGATCTTTGGTCTCAAATTCTCACAAAATACAAGAAAAAAGAGAAATATTTATAACCAACCACCCCTTTGCCCCCCCCCCCCCCCCCCCCGTTCATATATATACCCTATGACCTCACACACAATGTATACAGGCACGAAAAAAAAGACACAGTCACCATGGTGGTAAGAGTGTGGTGGTTTAGGACTGCTTGCAGCTTTTAGAATTGAGCTGACTTTTACAATAGATAAAACTATGAATTTAGATCTTAACCAGGAAATACTGATGGCGAATGTTCTCAGGTATTTTACAAATATAGACTTAAGGAGCCGTACAGCAAAATAGTGAAAAACACACATTTTCTCATTGTCCTGTGCACAGGTGTCAAACTGCAAACCTGGTAGGCCAGTGTCTTGCATGTTTTTTTCAAATAACCTACTATCTTTTTAAATAAAAAATAAAAAAAAATAAAAACACACGTTATCCAGGTAATCAGTGGCAGGTTGGGCTATGTGTCTGAAAACCCAGCAGGATGGATGGAGCCTAACATCCCTGATCTTGTGAAAGTCCAGAATTAAATTTGGTTGAGGTTCTGTTTCCTGACTCTAAACTGTCTTCTTTGTCTTTTTCCCTTTAGTGGTCTCCACAGCAAATCATTTGGAAAACCCTATAATGTGTCCAAAGCAGTAGTGAGGATTATACTCTCGAATCTGGTTTTGTCAGTTATGTTTTTTGATTTTGATGTTCTGCTTTAAGTTGTCCTCCCTCTTGGTCACACCAGGTTTAAGTTGCCAATCATCCACAGCTGTCTTGATTTCAGTTAATTGTACTCAGTGTATTTAAGTGTCTGGTTTTCAGGGTTTTCATGTTTGGTCATTTGCTTTGCCACTTTTTTTGTTTAGTCATGTCAAAGTTTATTTATTAAATGTTTAAAGTTTCTGACCCCTAGCCTGGCCTCTTGCATAATGGGTCCTACACCACTAGTTTGAGACAGAACTCTTGAAAAGAGTGGCATTACCAATGTTTTCAAGTTATCTCAGTCCAAAAATATCATTTTAGTTGGCAGCACTATGATGAACAATTAAGGATAATTTGTCTTTTTATTTATTTAAACATAGAATAAACTGCCTGGAAATGTCCAGTTTAACAGGTGGTCTTGTGAGGGCAGCATTACTCTAAAAACTTAGATTGTAAATAATAAAACCAAGGTTAAATCTTTCTCAACTCACAATATTTGCAAACAAGCCATTTTTCAAACACAGTGATTGCATCATTTACTGTCTTTGTTTCACTTTCATTCTTTACCAATTGGATAGGCTTTCCCACTGTAGTGATCACACCAGGATTCACTACCTACCAAACTGAGATTGCAGAGATTTGACAGACCAAAGTTCTCTCGTTTGGGTCCATGACTCGAACACATGTCAAATAATTTCCATCTACAAAATGAAAAAAAAAAAAAATAAATGTCTGAGGACCAAACAGAGTGCTAGTGTGCAATAAACTCCCCTACAAGCATTAAAAACGACATTCTATTTTTTATTTTTTGTTTTATTACCGTAATTATTTTCACATGAAATGAAAATGATGAAAAACTCAAATGTAGCAAAATAATGTGGTTTTAGAAGATTAAAAAAAGGTAAAATGCATTATTTCAACCCTTATGCAGTTTAGTGTAATGTCTACAGAACTCTGTTTAGATCGTGTTTTTTTCCTGTTTTCCTGTTAATATTTAGTCTCATAAAATATAAGAAAGGTGTAAATAAGCGCTTAATCTATGTGGCATTTTAAAGTCCTGTGCCCTTGATTTTGTGAATGCAAGACAAATAACAGAAATAATTACTTCCCAGAATCAGCACATCTTCAGTGAGCAGAAGTGCATTCAGGCAGAACAAATGAAAATTCTTGGGCAGTAGGTACACGCAGCTTTTTAGGTAATTTTGTTTTTTGCAGGCTAGCATCTGAAGTGTTAACCCCTTTTTCACAGGAGCTCCTGCTCCACCCTCAGCATAAATGAGTACAAATAAGTTTATTTTATTAAGTATACTTAAGTATAAACATAAGTTTGGCAAGTCTATTATAGACCATGCCCGTGTGGTGTTGGAAGAATACTAACTAAATACTTCTTCAAACTACATTGGAACATTATAAGTTGCAATAAATACTATATTAAAGGTAAACTTTAAGTACAGTGCCTCACTTTTAAATATAGACTAAGTATACTTGTAGTACACTTAAGCCTTGTTTCCACTGAGCGGCCCCATCCGGTTTGAGAATAGTCCGGGCAATTCAGGTGAGCGTTTCCACTCAAAGTTGGAGCTCATGGTGCATGCGGGGAGTGGACCGATTCCGTTGCTTTGTGTCATAGTAGTGCGACTACAGCCAAAGCAAAGCTATCAACAACAATGGAGGTCATCCAACAGCTCACGTAATTCCAGTGAATTCTCAAGTGGAGAAAAGCAGTCTTGTGCTGATATGCAACACTTTATAGTTGTGAAGTGCTTATGCAATCGACAGAAATTAGCTATCTCTGTCGCATAAAACTGCTTTTTACGTTAGTAATGTGTTGCATATAAAATGTTGTATATCGGTACAAAGCAAGTATGAAAAGCCGCTTTTCTCTACCTAAGAATCAACTGATTCATGTTGATCGCGTTAAAGGTCAAGAAGTTAAAGTAGGTCAAGTAGGATGTGTTTTTTAGGTGTGGCATAGAAGATCTTTGGTATGAAAGAGTTCAATTAACTCAACATATTGTAGTTGCTTGGTATTATTTATGGTATTATTACAATAATTGATCGAAAATTGATATTTTGATAAAGTCTTAGTGATTTTCAGAGAAGATCTCTCATCAGTCATCCCTTCCTCGCATAATTAACAGAGAAGCACCATTACTGATGAACATTGTGTTATCAGCTAGACCAGGGGTCGGGAACCTATGGCTCGCGAGCCATATATGGCTCTTTTGATGGTCACATGTGGCTCGCAGACAAATCTTTAATTCAAATTTTTTTTCTTCATTAGACCAGTCCTTCTCGTGCGCGATGCGATGGCAGAGGCGCGCAGTAGTAGCGGTGCTTAGAGAGACAAATCTGCGCCAGCGCTAGTATAAGTTTAAAATTGTCTATTAATTCACAGAGTTTGTACCACCCGGAAACCTGTGAATTGCCGTGCCTAAAACTGCGCGCTCCCGTCTCTGAGAAAGAGCGCGCAGTAGCGGGGACGGGATGTGTGAGGGAGAAAGCAGAGGGTGGGGCTGAGGGGTTGTGGGGACAGGCAGCAGGTGAATCGCGCAGGGATTGTAAAAACGTAAAACCCACTGCCTGTCACTCACTGCAGCGTGTGAGTGTGTGTTTGGCTCCCCGTCTTTATGTGAGCAGTCTTTGTCACATCTACAAAACATTCATACCAACCTAAGATCACGTTTAAAGTCTCAACGCCTGCATGAAGCAGAAACTCACCACGTAAACCAGACTAGACCATCAGCAAAACTACCACGAGAAATACTCATCATTTATTAGAAACAGCATAACAATGTTATTAAAAAGAATCCACAGACTTATTGTACTTTAAAAAGGTTGAAATTACATCAAATGCACACATTCACTTGTATTTTAGTTTTAAACATATTGTCGCGGACTGAGTTGGATGGCTGTTGGGCCGCGTTAAAAGTTCTGGAGTTCATGGAACGCATCGATCATGCAGAGATCTGATTGGCCCTCAGTTCTGTCGCTCAGCCTGTTGTTAGGTAGTTTGGACCAATGGGGTTCAGCTATGGGCCGAATAAGGGAAATGGGAGGGCTGCAGCGGGAGCAGGGGAATATAAAGTTGGGAGACGCGCTCTCGTCTCGTCTCGGCGGGAGAGATTCAGGAGTTGCTGAATTAATTGTTCGGCGTTTGTCGCGGTCTGCAGTAACCCGAATAAAGAACCTTAAAAGAGGTTAAGTCTCCGTGCCTCAGTGTGGGAAAGGGACACTACATTATTGTATGGCTCTTTCGAAATTACATTTCAAAATATGTGGCGTTTATGGCTCTCTTGGCCAAAAAGGTTCCCGACCCCTGAGCTAGACAGTCTGCTCCTCCTTCTGTGGTGAGGCGGTCTAATCCTGCTCTTAGCAGTCTGCAGAAGAGAAGGAGGCCGTTGTGTTTTTTCCATCCTGTTGGATTTCCCAGCTTGATGAGTTTGCCCTTCGCACGTCTGCAGCCTTCCCTTTTACTGTCAGCGACTCATCTGTGGCATGCTGGATTGGAGAGATGCGAACGCCTCATACGCAGACAAGCGTATAAAGTCTGTGCTGATAAAGTGCCAGTAAACGCGGAACGCCTTTAGAGAGACTGAAAACGACCAGTCACTGTGCTCGGGCCTCCACTGAGAGGCGCACATGCCACTGTTTGTCCAAGGATCCAGCGAGGTGACTGTGTTTGTTTGCAGCTGCTCAAGAGCGAGTCTGGCGCCTCTGTTTGCGGTGTCCTTGAATGTGTCCCTGACCACCAATTAGAACTGGCTTATTCGCATCACTGTAGTGACGCCCCAATTAGCACAGAGCCAATAACTCCTCTGACCTGCCAACAACTGCTATGAGCCTTTGTCACACCTCTGCTCCACCACTTAAGGCATCAAGACCCCAGGTCATGGTGGTATATAGCTGCCACCGGGTATTTAATTATAGCACTGCTACAGATAATGAAAAGTCTGCTACTCTGATTTGTAAAGTGTCATGGTTTAACTTTATTTGCTCTACTTCATGATAAAAGGTGACTACAGGTGGAGTGTTTTTTTAGTTGATTTGGTAACTTATCCATCCTGCTGTGTCCTACACTCTAATAATGAGAAGCAAAAAAAAAAAGTAAATATGACTCATATTTACCAGAAGGTCAAATTCTTGCTGGAAGCGCTGAAAAGGATTTGGACCTGCATGCCACTCACTTTAGTTTTGCTCTCTGGAGAGCAACTGTTTCACTTGAGATTCTGCTGTGAAAAGGTAAACCATCTGCTGTCTGTTTTTAGATATTAAAGCAAATGCGAATATTTAAACAACTGGATGTGCTTCATTGCCAATTTCTGTTTTTCCCTTCAGATTTTCTTCAAATTAAAATTTAATCCAGTTTGGAGGGTGGACAGTTTCAGGTCTGGCCACAGTTTCTTCATCGTTTTTACACTTCCTCCCATCTGATCAGGCGTATCCAGACAGCTACATGCGGTATAGAAATGTTGAGGCAAGGATGGGACTCCTTTGTCCACTCCTGCTTTAGAGTAAACTGTATCTAGTTAAAGTAGCTGGAAAGTAGGATTAGACGTTTTAAGGCTGTAAAACCTAAAACTACTCACCTTCCAGACATACATTAATATGATTGCTCTCTGCTCTCACTGGACTCATACCGTCCACACACAGGACTCAGAAGTCAGACGGGGGCTCTATTTGGCATTACTGCCTCAGCTAAACATCAATGAACATGAACAGAAATAAACAGGAAAGTTTATCTGGTGAAGAGAAAGAAAAAAAGATTGTGAGAGGGAACTCACGTGATTTTCAAAGTAAAGTACAATGTTTCACCCATACCAGTTACTCCTGTAGGTAAACTAGAGATTTCGGGAGGGATTTTACGTCACTTTTAAAGTCTGCATGATGAGACTTGGCGAATGAGAAAAAAAAGGAGAAAAAAAAACATCTCTACATTATGTCTGGACAATTGTATGAAGGCAAAATACACCAGTTTGTCTGCTCTTCACTTGATATTTCCCACTTTTAAAATGTTTGTCCATAACAACCCTTCATTAATTATCTTATTTTGGTTTGTATGGAGAGTTATTCAATTCTGAGTGATGCATTACATTAGGGTTGAATCATTAGATGTTCACAAACATTTAGGAGCTTCTTATGGTGACAAACTATAACTAAAACGTAACTTTAGATATTAAAAGCAAACACAATGAAATATCTATTTTGTTACATATGTGCTTGTAAGAGAAGAGGCAACTTGCATCTTGTTCTCTGAAAGCAGAAACACCTGCTGCTGCAGAATATCTGCAGCAGCAGGTGGAAGAGCTAAAGGCTGATCATCTGTCTGAAGATGCCACAAGCCCCTGGGCTGATGGGGGGGTTATGGTAAAAAACACACTAGGATAATACAGATTTTGTGTTGATTTAACCAAATTGACTTCAGTTTTATCAGAGATACCTAACCTCTTAATAATAACCTTCCTGATTCAGTGGCAGTTTTTTTTCGTAGAAACGTGAAGAAGATACTGTTCTCATCACAATAACACTAACAGACAAACCCAGAAATGTGTTAGCAGCATATGGAGATCTCTGACTATTCAAACGTATGCAGTTTAAAATAAACACCTTTTATTTTGAAGAATGGAGCTATGGAGCCTATCTGTCTCATAATTCAAAATAAAAGTCTCTACCCGAAATGCTTTTTTTTTTCACAATAAAGCTGCGTTTGTTGACTCAAAAATAAAATTAAAAACAACGTGGAGCTGCAGAGTTGCATCACCATAAGAAAATATATATATGAGCACAAATTTACTGTTCTGGATTCTTGTTAGACCTGAGCTCAGAGATCCAGCTTGACTCGAGACGTCTCTCTCGGGACAAGCCCAGCATCAGCCGTCACACACAGCCATCCTCTTCCTCACAACAACTCAAGTCCTGTGCTGCAGACCGTGAGAAAAAAGGCCCTACTTCAACACGTATCACGTTTGAACCTTATCCGTGTGGAGGTGTTGTCTAGATGGATAACCTCTCCACAGAGAGAGAGAATCGTGACCCTCTTTGGACTGGATCTTATGGAAGGATTTCCTCAGATCAGATTTTGAACCAGATGGCCAATATGATAACAAAACTACCCTTAAACTTTTAAAGCATCCTTTTGAAGCCTCAATCTTCTGATCAGTCAATTTACAGTTTCACAGCATATGTTCAGGTTATGCTATCCTTCCAACCTTCACAGCATTTAGTGACATTGCTTTGTTCTTGTGTTGTTATGTGACTCTGAGAGCAGCAGGGCAGAGAGAAAATGAACATCATGTGCACGCACTACAGGGATGTTAGCAAACACTGAGATGTGTGTAGAAAGCCAATTGATAGCCGTGAAAAAAACAACAACTTTATTTAAACACATGAAAAAGCACAGAACAGAACTGGAAGCTGCAAAACAAAACAAAAGAGAGCAAAAAATTTCCTAGGAGTCATTACACAGACAGAATGAGGATCCAAGTAACATAGTAGTAATAATGTTTTCCTCAAGTTCTGCAATGACATGAGTCAGATTATGTGATATGTCTACTCTTTGAGTGTGCAAGTATTACATTAAGAAGTTTTGCACAAACTTGGATGATTGTGCACTTTGGTTTGGGCTTTTACTAACATTTCATTAGTTCTTGTCATGTTCTGTTTTCAAGCTGTCAAGTTTTGTTCACACTGTCCTCACGAACGGGTGTTCAAGCAACCACTTTCAATGAAAAATCGATGCAAATGCACGATTTTTCTAAAGTCTATGTATGTGTGCGTTTTGGGTGTTCAAGTTTCTACGACAAATTTTGTGGCTCTATTTACAAAACGTGCGTCCATTGAATGTTAAACCAGGTCCAACTTTGAACAATTACGGACTCACATTTGGCATTGACATAGGGATGGTTTCCTTATTCCTTTATGGGAGTGCAAACCATTTGAAAATAGATTATGGAGGAAGAATTGTTTACTAATTTCGGTTTGTGGCACCAAGTCTTTTATATATTGGAGTAAAGCTATGAAATAAAAAGCCTGGAGTGAGATTGACGAGATTTGGACCGCTTTGACATGTTGCAACAAGCCGTTGGTGGTGGACATGTGCTAGTAAACAGTGGAAAAAGACTAAGAAGAAGAAGCCCCTCCCTGCTTGTCCAGTGTGAACACCATGGGCTAAACACACATTCAAGAAGACGTGTCACATGCTCTGTCTGAACAAAGCTTCATTCACTCCAGGTTAAGGATGATGATCATCCACAGCTGTTTTGATCTGTGTTTATGATCCTGTATATTAACATCTGGTTTTAGTCCTTCGTGGTCAGGACATCTGCTTTGTGGCTCTTTTGTTGCTCCCTTCGTTTTGTCAGGTTGAAGGTTTTTTCAAATTTTATCATTAAATGTTTATATTTCCGCCAATAAGTCAAGTCTCCTGCATTTTGCGTCCTACACTGACAGTTCCTGACAGTCATGAAGCATTAAAGCCTTTCATCCAATTGTATTACTCTAGTGCAATGACATCAACTGGATGCCAAAATATCAGTTGGTATGATTTTGAATTGTGTAGCATTTTGCAGAAAGCCTGTAAATAATAAACAAAGCTGTCAGCAAAATAAAGAAGTATGCATAAAAAAGTATATCGCTGCGTGTATATGTATGTATGTATGTATATATGGATGTATGTGTGTGTGTGTGCGCGCGCGTGTGTATGTAGAAATTGACCTAATTTTTTTCTTCTGTTTTAAAACTTGCTGTAACCTCATGATTAAAACAATCTTATTGAGAGTCAACATTTACCTCCATGGAGCGCCCACGGCCAGGATATACTGAACATGCTGTTGGCTTGTTGGAGTCAATGTAACACCTCAGTTACCTACAATCTTTTCTCCACAGCCAATCACGTGTACATTGTTTTAGTCTAGAAAAGCAGATGTTCATACAGGTCCGTTTTGGTTGAACTCAAGTGTTGGCTGGCGTTGTTAGAAGAATCCTGCTGATGCTGGTCATTTTTATTTTGGGAACGATTAGTTTCTACATTTGCATATCGGTAGCGCCTGATCTCCCTGGCACATGTTCATTCATCCATATGCAACACATCTGGAGAGGAATAATTTTGTCTTTTTAGCTTCAGGCGGTATAAAGCAAACACACACACACACAAAGCCTAAAGATTGGTGCTGCTCTTGTGTTTAATGTATGAATTATATGCATACGGCATTTTTATTTTATTTTTTACTGTTGATTTGAATACCAAATGAACTCTAGAGCATGAAAAAAGGGTGGACAAGGTCTTTGCCTTTAAAGGAGAAACACTTTAAAGTGAGTCTTTTTGACCCACAAGAGATCAGAGGGGAAGAAACACGATAAAAAAAGACCAACTGATGACTTTCTTTATAACCCTTTGAAGTCTTCATCTAATCCTGAAAATGCAGAAGAGTCAACATGCCAGGAAATTACTTCCACTTTCTTTCAGCTCTTCTATTTTGTCTCACTCTGTTAACCCTTGTGCTATCTCAGATGACCCCACCCTTACATTGACGTGTTCTTCCTACCATGACAAAGGTGGATAAAGGTGGAAAGATTCCATGTAATCCATGGACCCCAGTGAAGATCACAAATCATTGAAGAAAAAAGGTTCAGAGCACTGTCTAGATGACCCAACTCCCAATGTTAAAGTGCCTAGGACAGCACCAGGGTTACATTCTGATTTACTGTTTTATCATGAATAATCAAATATTCAGATTATAGTATTATGCATATTATTCAAAAATGCAGATCACAGCTAAAGAAATCTCCCCTTATTTTTTATTTTAGCTTTTCAGCCCCTTAAAATAACTTCAGGGATGTTTATCAATACAAACTAAAAAAAAAAAAAACGTTTTTTTTTTTTTGTGTTGTCTGTATTTATACAAGATTTTAAAATGTTAAAGCCAATTTTATCTTTTTAAGGATGTTCTTTAGCAAATGATTTTTCATAACACTTTTTAAGAATAGTTCCTACTATGACAAATTATATGTTTTAGATTAATATTTAAAGCGTTGACAACCTATATTTGTCTCTTAACTTTATCAATTCTCCAATTGTGATTTATGTACTGTATTCTTTTTTAAATCTTTATTCTTGCTTTGTGTTTTTTGAAATGAAGAAAAAACATTTTTTTTGTGTTTTATTATAAAGCATTTGACAAATAACATGAATCAGGTTTATACTTTACAAACAACGCTGGATTTAGGATAAGTCAAAAAACTACACTGACCGTCACTTACAAAAAGTACTTTTATCCAAGTGATACATGAATATTTAAGCAAAATGTTGGGTCTAATTTAGTTGTATTTTGTATACAAACTTTAAGGCAAGAATGTGACATCAACTATTTGTAGTTGCAAACTACAAATTGCAAAGAAATCAATGCAATTTTAATAATTTGCCAAAAATAAAAAATAAATAATTTAATGGAATTTGAGAATAAATTGAAAAATACATTGGTAAATGGGCAATCAAAGTTAAAACACTTAATACATTCCGAAACCAATTGTACTAAAGTCAAGAAATAAAGGCCAAAAACGTTATTGGAAGCCAAGCAGGCATTTGGACTAACATTATGATCTATCAAATGTTAGTCAACAACAACAACTGGCCCGACACAGACCTGTGAGACCTTATGATTTGCTGTGCTGTTTTAAACCCTAAGTAACATTTATGTTCTGTAATTTAAAAGAATGCACAAATGTCATAATGTACGAGGGCAAACTGCAGGGTCTGTCGGTGAGCACCCTTTAAAGAAAATTGATTTAATTAGGAACAAGACACCGAGAAGGTTAAAGAGTTAGTTCCAGCCTTCTAACTTGACCTTATTCAGCTATGATGCCTGAAAAATGCACACATTTATGTTTTTAAAAAAGTGTTTAAAGATGTACTGTACGACCATCGAGCACTTCAGTCTCCCCTTCATTTCTCAAAAGCTGCGGGGGTTCTTTCATGTTTTGCAAACACGAAGCTTCAGCCAGATCTATGCATTAACTGGGTCAGTCCGCACAAGGCAACGCAAAACACACACACTGACATACACGCAAACACCTGCACAAGCATGCAAGACTGCTCACCTGACATAAACTGCTGATGCCGGCATCCTCCCTCCTTTAGTGTATTTTTTTTTCTTCTAACTGACATGAAGTCATTTAATTTAATAACAATTTAGTTTTCTGTTTCAGCAGCTTTATGAAGCCCTGGCATATTTTTGATAAAGTGCATCTGTTCACCGTCTGAGCTACTGTCACTTTCCTGCCCTTTTTATGAGCCTTTTTCATCCAACCAAGTTCTTTTTCTTGCATTTGTTTGCATTTATTGTGCAATGCTTGAGTAAGACGTGTAATCATAATTTCAAGAAGACTAAAAGTTTGTTGTTCACCTTTTGGCATTTCCTTACAGGGATGGCCATTCGCCAGATCGCATTTAATGTTGTTTCGAGAGAAGATTGCGGGCGGCGAAGAGGAATAAAGCTCCTGTCTTTTGTCATAATGACCTTCAGCCAATCAACAGGTTTCAACAGCAGCTCTGCCCTGACAGTCCGTTCCATTTTTCTATTGACATACAACCATCGACGGCTCAAAAATGGTTCGGTCCGGCTTAATGGGTCCTTTTATAATGGAAACGCAAATTTTTTTTCTCTCATTTAAAATATAAATGTCATAATTAAATTTTTCTTTGGGTAAAGTAATCTGTTTATTCATCAAATTGCACATAGCTGTCACAAATATTACAATGAAAACTTTTTTTTATAGAAAATTCTGTTATTAGTTTCATTGATTTTAAAAAATGGCTAAAAAGCGGAATATGAAAACAAAGGCTCCCTTATCATGTCCAATAATTAAAATGCGGAAATTTCATGTTAAGAAAATGTTTCTGTTTTTTCTTTTATGACAATTCTTTCACTTCCGAAAATTGTAAAAAAAACAAACACCACATTTGAATATTGTGGGAATAAAACTGCTGTGTTGAAAATCAGCTTTTCTCATCTCCACCCACAGCAGCTTTGAGAAGACAGAAAGCAGGCAGGCATTTTAATTCGCTAAACTCCATGTCAAATCAGCTTGTCTTTTTTCCCCCGTCTTCTGCTCTAAACATGAAGCATCCCACTCGTTTCCGTGGCGACCTTGAACTCTGCATGAACTCATCTTGTAGCTCACAGCCTTCTCACAGAGATCCTGGATTTTGCATTTCACTACTTCTCTGAACTCTTCCTCCACCCTCTCCTGGATCTTCCTGTTTGCACCCTAACTGGAAAGAGTCAGTTTAGTTAGTGTGACATGCCTTTCGGCTGCCAGAAATCGGGTTTCTCATTAAGCTATGGGAAGTTGAATTTGGGGGCAGACTGGCTGTTTGTGCACGTGCTAGTGTTCCTGATTTTCTTAGGAGCTTTTTTCTCAAACATGAACTTTTGATTTTTCCTTTAAAAAAAAAAAGCAGTTCCCTTTCTGTTGTTTTTCTGTATTTTTTAATGTCTCTACCTAACTTAATTGTGTAAAAAAGAAAATATATTCTTTGGAAAATAAGAACAGATTTTTTGTGCAGAAGACTGCACAGGCATGAAGCTCGTCACGCATTTTCTGTGGCTGTGAAAGTACTTTATCAATGTCGTTTGAAAGTTGAGTAGTGAAGCTCTTCATCTTCACACAGAGAAGGTAGGTACTATGATTTGACATTTCCTCCTTTAGAAACCCCAACAAAAAGCCTCAATCTGCATTTGCATTGCAAAAGTATGACTGATTTGTTAAAATCTAACCCAGCTGTAGTTTTATTTGGATATTTGCTTCTTCTCCCTGTGTACAAAAATAAAACATAAAAAGTACAGCATTTAGATTAAGAACAAGTATAGAAATTCCCAACATCTTTTTTTCCAACCAAATGGCTGAAAACTTCCTTTTGTCCATTTGAACTTTTATTTTCATACAGTTTTTTTTTTGCCTAAGAACTTCCCTTCACACTAAGCGTGCTGTCAAGTTGGATTAGTCCATGAGATTTAACGTGCGGGTCTGTTTTTAATGCGGAAAAGCTTCTCTGACAAACAAAACCCAACTGAGTTGTGAGTTCAAAGTTTATTCCTTTGTTTTCCAGAGGCTGTTTCACCTCCTCATTATCTTCTTGGAGTAAAACAAAGAAGAGAGAACAAAGCCAATAAGAAGGCTCTCTTGAAGGCCCTTATTCTTGATTTAAAAAATTTGGGAACAATCTGTGATGTCATCTGTCTCAGATTACCGTAAATCAGCTGAATCTGACGCTGTGGAAAAAAGCAGCTTTTCCCATTGGTTTTGCACCAGTAAGCGACACGTTATTGCACAATGGCGCAATGCCGCTATTTTCCCAACAGAATCAGTTGATTTGGGTTGATTGCGTAAATGGTTGAAGAGTGACAGTAGTACTAACGTAAAGTGTTGCATAATGGTGCAAAGCCACTTGTCTCCTTGAAAGAATAAGCTGATATGGGTTGATTGCATGAATGGTTGAAGAGTTACGGTAGTCAAAAGAATGTCGACACTGGAGCTAAAGCTCTGGTGTTGGAGTTGAAGCTAAACTCATCAGATTTGAGTAAACCATTTTTTGTGGTTGGTTTCCAAACTTAGCTTGATGTTGGACCCAAGGGTGAGATGCATCTGCCAGCGCCTGCTACTTAAAAATGCTGATTGTAGTGTTTGAGAAATGAACTACCCTGAGTTTTTCTGAGAAAAAAATACTAAAAATCTCTCTGTAAAAATGTAAAAAAGAGACTGAACTCATGCAAAGAAAAATACTACCATGTTTTCCACAAATAATGAAGTCACTGACCTTTTGAAGACAACCCTCTAGATGTATGAAATCCCTGTACTGTGCTCCTTTTTGGTTTCTTTTTTTTTTCTTTTGTCGATGTGTTAGAATAGTGTTTAGTATTTCTTTGACATTTTCATTAATTTCTCTTGTTCTGCTGTTTTGTATTCATGGTTTTGTCTGCCTGCTTCTGTTCTCAGTTGGTTTGTGTTTATTTCTTGAGCTAAGCTCTTTGTTCACAGTTTTGATGTCAAATATATTAACCGGGTAAAAAGTCTCTGTCCTTACACATGTAACCTGTAACATGTAATCTGATTAACCTTTGTGCTATCCTAGGCACTTTACCATTGGGAGTTGGGTCATCTAGACCAGTGTTTTTCAACCTTTTCTGAGCCACGGCACACTTTAACCTTAAAAAAAATCCCGCGGCACACCAGCATCCAAAAATTAAAAAAAAAGGAGAAACTCATAGTCTGTATTGATCTACAGCCCCTGCACAATCTCACATGCATTTTTGAGATAATTGTTGCAGAAAAAGTTGGAAACTGCAGCTGTTTTTTTCTAAAAGATGCAATAAAAGTTAAGTTAGAAGATTTAAAAACAGTTTGTGTGTTCGTTAGTTTCAAGACGTTTAACAACAGATCTCCTTTTGCGCTGTCACTCTCACAACCCAATGCATCATGGGAAATGTAGTGCATAAAACGGCCGAAGATCGGTTTTCGGAGCTTCATTGTTTTGTTCACTTGTTCCACGGTCTGATACCGGATTCTGTGGAAAGCTACACCGCTAAAGACGAGCTTTAGCTGGTATTTCTGTTAGAACTGAGCGACTTTACGAGCTAAATCGGGACAAGGAAGTGAAGACTTTAAGCACTTCTGATTGGTCAGACCGATGACATGTGATTAACCCCCCCAACACGGGACTTTTCCAAAATACAGCCGAAGGTGCAGCTGAATCGTGGTACGTCATTCTTATCAAAATGTCTTTAATAAAATAAAATAAACGCAAAGAAAAGGTATTTTACGATCTTTTATATTCCTAACTCCTCAGTGTTTTATCAGGGCCTGTTTGGATGAACAGAGAGCTAAAATCCTGGAGATGGGAAAGGTTTTTAGATCAGTTAATGAGGGCAATTTCCCACGGCACACTTGGCCATCTCCCACGGCACACTAGTGTGCCGCGGCACACTGGTTGAAAAACACTGCTCTAGACCCACTAGACGGTGCGCTGAACCTTTTTTCTTCAATGATTTGTGATTTTCACTGGTTTCCATGGATTACATGAAATCTTTCCACCTTTATCCACCTTTGTCATGGTAGGAATAACACTTCAATGTAAGGGGAGGGGGGGTAATCTAAGATAGCACAAGTGTTAAAAACAGTGTGAAACCAAGGTAAAGTGAGTTTATTTCAGCTGTTAGTTTGCACGGTTTTATTGGCGTGAATGACAGAAAAACATCCTGGAGGAACAAACCACCCAGTGGTTCTTTGGTGAACTGATCTGGCTCCACTTCTATTTTGGTTCATAAACAAGCTTCAGTGTTGATGGAACAGGTGGCTCCTCTCCATGCACTTCAGTCTTGTCATGACTTCATCTTACTTGTAAACAGAAAAATATTTGCGTCTTAATTTGAACTAACATTTAACTAAAATGGCAAACTTAATGCAAAATGAGCTCTCTTAGTTACATTTTTTCCATTATAACAACCAAAGTGTGTACTATGCACAGGAATTCCTGATAGTTGTATGCACGTTTTTGTGCATACAACTGTTCATGCACAATTACTGTAAATTACTGTAAATGCACTTAAAAATGTCTGACTGATGGACAGGATAGGACTGTTGGCAGAGAGTAAGCCTGCATTCATTTCCCATAATGCCTTTGTTTACACTCTCTCTCACAAGCTTTAAGCCACTCACAACCTCAAGCAAACATTTGCAGTGCAGCAAAAAATGCGAGCAAAATTAGCAATATTAGAGCTATCCACTGGATGCATCGGAATGGGGCAGAATGGGGAGTTTATGGCCTGTTGATTGTAGTTTGTACGTAACAACTACAAGCTTTTTCAAACAGCTTTTTTTCGTCTACTCCTGATTCACAACGATTTGAAAAAAGAAATACTCAGGATTGCAATCTTAATTTACATTTTCTTAACATATGGCCTTCATGAGAAAAATGCTACAAGAACATGTTAAAAACCCCATTTTCATTGGAGTGGGTCTTTAAGCACTTGTGGATTCATTTATTAATTAACATTTCTTAATGCAATAGTTTTTTCAGCTCATTTGATTCTAATTGCAAATACTTTAGTCATAAATGTGTGTTTTCTCTTCTATTAATGATTATTTAATGTGTTGTTTTGTGAGTATTTTCTTTCTGCTCAGTTTAGAAATGCTTTTATTAACCCCTAAAGGAAACTTAAAGTGTTGCAACAGAAATGTAGTCATTAAGGTACTATGTGGAATGAAAAGTGTGAAAAAAAAGTGTTAACAAACATATAAATCACATAAACATACACAGTATTTGTACACTGAACAAAGATAACATCACAAAAATGTGACTCATGTTCTTGACATCAACCTGTCCTTGTAACGCGCTCCTCATCCTCTGTTTTCCCCCCACTTATTCTTATCTCCTCTGAACTTCTCTCTTTTTCTGACTCGCCTTCTATCTACTCACCTCGAACCAACCCACCCAACCTCTCTCTGATTCAGCACTGCCCCCCAGCTGTGTCGCAGCAAAGCCACTTTATCGTCATCATTATCGCCATGTTAATTCCCCGAGCCTTATCTTCCTAAATAAAGTGTGTGATTCCGTCTTTGTGCGACTTCCTCGGGCTGCACTTGAATGTCTCATCTCTTTCTTGCTCCACTTTGTATTGAAATGAACTGCCTTTTGGAGACTTGCACTGTGTAGCTTGCATCAGCGCCTAGTGAGCTATTCGGGGTATCAGCAGTTGCCTGCATCTGAGAACATCAAAGCCAGCAATTCCCTCTGAACACAGAATCTGAGTGCAGACAGCGGGCACCCTTGGAAAAAAACACACACACACACACAGCCGTGCTTGTACACTTGCACACACAGACGGGTGCATACAGCGGGCAGCTCTTCACACAGCATTACCATACGTGTTCATAACAATGTTGTTATTATGCAGAAACAGTCGTCTGCTGCAGGGAAAAGGTTAAAAACAGACTTCCCAGGTTTTGCCTGAAAGTGCACAATCGAACCCCCTTTAAATGTGCACACAAACAACCGATTGGCTGCGTTTGTGCTGATACGACAAATGTCTTTGATGTAGAGAGGTGGATGCTGCTGCATCTGAGAGCCCTGAACTGGGTCGTGAGACTTCAGATGTTCAAACTCTGAAGATGAATGGGGCTCGCTGAGGTACAGTCATGTGTGACAAGAGGGATCGCTGATCTTCTGTCTGCATGCCACCATGACAAACAAAACACATTAGAGCTATCAAAGTATCGTGATCATAGTCGTTGGAGACGCTTTTTTCTTTGTCCATTTGAAGTGTAACTTGATTCTACACAGCAAGCGGTCGCAGTGTTCTGCTCATTATCATAAAAATCATTCACAAAGAATCATGTTTATTTCTGCTTCCTTATCGAAGCTCTTTGATGTCAGGGAGCTCATGAATTGAGGCCAGAGGATAATACCTTTTATTTGGAAAATGTCACTGATGTTCAATTATCAAATCTGTCAGGATTTTGAGGTGATGATGTTGGAGTCGGCTGAAAAGTGAGATAGATAGATGGGTATGGTATGAATCTAGGCACATTTGAGTCGTGGACATGTGAAGCAAAGGGTATGACTGCAGATTACACAGACACATTTGCTCCAATTGGTAAAGAAAGTACCGCAGTGTCTTTAGTTTAGGCTTTTATAAGATAAAAAGATACATTTTTTTAATGAAATATGAGTTATTTTTGCAGCTCCCTTTCCTACCTGGAAGTAAGAAGACTCGATCTCTGAGGCAACGCCTTTTGCTCCTTGTGGGTGCTGCCAATTTCATGACGTCATCATAGAGCAGGCCTCGGTGGCGTGTCTGCGTTTTGCATACAAAAACAAACAACACCCGAAAGTTTGCAAAGATCGGTCTGCATACTGTGCATATAAAAGAAAGGCTCCGCAGAGGAAATAAGTGTGTGTGCTGGTGGCACTGACTCTTCCTAGAAGGGGCTGTACCTCACTTTCATTACCCTGAACGTGAGAACCCACTCATTTTCGTGGGTTGGGACGGGTTCGTGCTCAGAGCGCGGGTTTTCAAAGTAATGTTCAGAGATGCGTGAATGGATCAAAATGCCACTTTGTGGTTGTTTTTTGTGAGAAATGAACATTATAATACAGCATGATATAAGCCCTTTAAGTTAAATGTGGTCACAGGAAGTAAACTCAGAGGTCCCTCACTTCTCTACTCAGCCTCTTCTCCAACAGTCACACTCAACCAATGCAGTCTTCTTAGGGATTCTCAGAAGTTAAACCTAAAGTTGTGCTAAAAGTCAGAAGTTTTTATGGTGCAGGGAAACTGTGGAGCTCAACGGTCTTGTTCTGCTCAACATCTCATTAGAGAAAAATCTTTAGCCTCACAAACTATTGTCAATAATAGACAGATGTAAAGAAACTCACTGGTATTTTGAAAAAAAAGGTTTTTATATAGGGTTGAAGGCTGAATCGTATTGAGCGCATAAGAATTCAAAACAATTCAATACAGTATGATGCCCACAGAGCTCTAGAATGACAGTTTATTTGACTCCATCCAAAAGACACAGACAATGGAGCAGGAGTGTAATATTTTCATGTTTACAACTGCAGAGAGGGATCTTTGGAGGTGCTGTATGCATTTTATGCTTCTGAATGTGATCAACATTTTATGCAGTGCACAAAAGCGATGTACAAACAGTTGGAAAGTTGAGTTCAGTGAGTAGTTTTTGCACTTGAATTTGCATGACTATTGATTTCAATGATTTTCCAGAAGCTGTCAAAGAAAGTTTAAAGTGAGACTCTGAAGGGGGGGCAAAACACCAGAGTGGAAGGCCATAAAAGATGAAAGGATCAAAAATGTGTATTTCTTACAATTTTATTATTATTATTGTTTTTATTTCATTTGAAAATATTGCTTTTGTTATTTTTGCAATGCTTAAAGAAGCTTATGTTATTGATTTCTTAACCTTTGCCAATATGATGCTAATATTGACTTCAAAATAGGAGGGGTCAGTGTGGGACAGAGCTTTTTGATATGCTCTACTGTTCCCCCTGTAGCTCCGCCCCTTTTCTATATGAAGAATCAGTAACTTTGTTTTTTACAACTGAAGATTTGACCACATCCATGAAAGTGAAAGGTATGTGTCAGCTGGAATTTGTTTTTTGCACATCTTGCATTTATAAAGTGTTCTGCTACGTTCACACTGGGCTTGAAAATGCACGTTTAAGTGATGACTTTAAAGGAAAGGTTTATGTAAAAGCATGTGTGCATGTTTTCAGATCAATCTGACCAAATAAAGAGTTTGTGTGTTCTTTACAAAAAAATTGAAAAACTCATCAAATAAAAAAATTCAAATTTATGTTGGTCTTCACTGAAAAAGTCCATTTGATGTAATAATACTAATAGTTTTTATTACAACCAGAAGATTTTATTTTATTTTTTATTTAACCTTTATTTAACCAGGAAAGTCCCATTTATTTCAAGCAATGAAAAACAAATTTACTAAACAAAAATGAAAACAAATTTCAAATCTGATTTAATGATTATTACTTAAGATTTACTATGTAATAATGTTTCATTCATATTTGACATATATGACAGCACTAATTAATAGTAACAAGCAAGTTGTTATAAACAGTATTTTTCTGTTCCATGAAGTTTCAATAGGATCCTATGCCCTCATTCTCACAATGTCATGGATCAGCTGGCAGCTGCACCCTCCTCCTCCCCCTTCTGTGTGTTCACCTGTTTCTCTCAGCTGTTTTCAGTTTCCTGATTATGTGGTTTGTTATTTAAGTTTCTGTCCTTATTGTTTTCAGTGTCGCAGAGTCCTGTTTGTTTGTACAACTGGATGTTTGACTTCTTTGAGATTTCGAGTAAATCTGTGACAGTCTACTTGAGTTCGAGTTTGAGTTCTTCCTTCGTTTGGGTTCCTTCGGTCACGAGTCGTAACACACAACAAATGTTTTAAAAAAGCTATTACTTAAACTTTTTTCCATTACTTATGTGCTTGTTGTTTATGCTGATAAACCAAACATCAACTTGAATCAATATGTGTTTCATCGTAGAATGTTTCTCTGTGTCCAAATCTATCCTGATAATCTCCTTTTCAGAGGTTTTTCCTTCAGGTTTACTGGATAAAGATCCTGGAAAACCAGGACAGATAAAAGTGACACTTCATCCTTACTGAGGATGCCTCAGGAAACCCCATAGAGCAGATGAAGGCTGTGACTGAAGAGACATGAGGGCGACACGGGCTTGATCCCTCACTCTGCAACCTGACCAGATGTGCGTGTGGACGGATGAGTGGATCAACACGGTGGAAAGGCGAGCGTTGGCTTATCAGACAGGAACTCTCTCGGCTGGTTGCTTCTTTGAAAGATGTAGAAAATATGTATCAGGGGGGAAACAGAAACGGCTTCTTCGTTTGATGGATCGGGTCAAGCGAAGAATTCTTTTAACCACTTTATCTTACACACTGTAAGAGAACAGATGAGCTTTAAAGGCTATGAATTCTGAGCTTTTTTAAAGTGATATCAGTGCAGCATTTCTTCTGGTGTGAAACTTTAAATTGGTCATTCTTTAATTCTGTGCAGACTACATTAATCACTTAGTTTACATGGTTTGATCTTCACACATTCCTCGTGTTTGATCAGTAGAAATGCAACCCCACCCCCTGGATTGACAAGCTTCGTTTTCCAGTCAATTACAAACGAGGCTGACGCCTGTGGGAGTATCATGAGTTTATAGTCTTTGTTAAAGATTCAGCTTTTATAATTTATTGATCACGTATTGACTGGGGTGCACCAAAGCTCAATTTAAGGCTCTTTGAAGAAAAATAATTAGAAAGATGATAAACGACAGACTTTACAGAAATTTTTCTTTCAGTTTTTGACTGAATTTATTGGGAGAAGTATTAACAAAGGAATGACTTGAAGTGAGGGAAGGCTTACCCCAAATTTACACTGATACGTCTTTGGTGAATTTCCATTGCGTTGCATGGGGAGTCTGTCTAATGACCATCCGTTTGTTTTCGTTATTTCCATCACGTCTCCGGCGGCCCCCCCAAGGTAGTTTTTATTTTTTAACCTGGGCCTGTTTCTCCTGCTTTTTACCAATACATCAACGGACTAGAAACAGAACTCCTGCGGATCAGTGGAAATCAGCCTTACTCCACGCCAACAGTCCTGCCCCTAACTCAGAAGTTAATTTCTAACGAGCTCCTGCCGCTCTGCAGAAACTGTGTCCTCGAAAACGACAGAATCATAATTAAAGACCACTGGGAATGCTTTTACGATAGATCAAAAGATGATTGGAGTAGAACCTTATTGATTTTTCAGACCGGCAGACGGTTATGATAGATAGATAGATAGATAGATAGATAGATAGATAGATAGATAGATAGATAGATAGATAGATAGATAGATAGATAGATAGATAGATAGATAGATAGATAGATAGATAGATAGATAGATAGATAGATAGATAGATAGATAGATAGATAGATAGATAGATAGATCATTTATCTGTGGCAGCAACACGACATTCAGAAATAATCTATATAATATAACATCAATAAAGGACATCACAAATTACATTTATTTTAGATAAATAAAAATATTACAAAAATTATTATGAAAAATTATCAAAAATGAGATTCTTATTAAATAAAGAAATAAATATTAAATAAATACAGCTGCAAAAGTGTAAAAAACATGCGGTCTGCAAAACATGTAAACTGTAAAAAAACATTACAAATTTTTTCAAAATACAGAAATAACTAATGAAGTTCACACCAAGAACAAAAACAAACAACTGTTCAGGAACAAAAAAACAATTTAAAATTGAAAAACAACAACTACAACAAAAGTAAATGAATCAATGACTAAACAGAAAAACACCCCTGGGACCGTGGAGTGTCACTTTGACATGGTGTTGTACAGTCTGATGGCTGTGGGGAGGAATGACCTGCGGTAGCGCTCCTTCTTACACTGAGGGTGCAACAGTCTTGTGCTGAAGGAGCTGGTCAGCGCCTCTACAGTTTGGTGTAGGGGGTGGGAGGGGTTATCCATGATGGATGTCAGCTTAGCTAACATCCTCCTGTCCGCCACCTCCTCGATGGACTCAAGTGTGCAGCCCAGGACAGAGCCAGCCCTCCTAACCAGTTTGTTAAGCCTCTTCAAGTCTCTGCCTGCACTGCCCCCCGCCCAGCACACAACTCCATAAAGGACCACTGAGGCCACCACAGTGTCGTAAAAGGTCCTCAGCAGCTGTCTGCACACGCCAAAGGACCTCAGTCTCCTCAGCAGGTGAAGGCGACTCTGACCCCTCCTGTACAGAGCATCCGTGTTGTTGGACCAGTCAAGTCTGTTGTTCAGGTGAACACCCAGATATTTAAATGTGTCCACAACCTCAATGTCTGAACCCTGGATGTTCACCGGTGACTGTGATGGTGAGGACCTCTTGAAGTCCAGTATCAGCTCCTTTGTCTTGCTGGTGTTAAGCAGCAGGTGGTTAACTTCACACCAGCTAACAAAGTCAGTGATGACCCCCCTGTACTCCTGCTCATCCCCCCCTGATACACAGCCCACAATGGCACTGTCATCTGAGAACTTCTGCAGATGACAGTGGTGGGAGTTGTAGGTGAAGTCTGATGTGTACAGGGTAAACAGGAATGGGGAGAGCACAGTCCCTTGAGGTGCCCCCGTGCTGCAGACCACCACATCAGACACACAGTCACGCAGCCTCACAAACTGTGGCCTGTCTGTGAGGTAGTTGATGGTCCAAGCAACCAGATGTTGGTCCACACCTGCAACCTCCAGCTTCCTCCTCAGCAGTGATGGCTGAATTGTGTTGAAAGCACTGGAGAAATCAAAAAACATGACTCTCACAGTGCTCCCAGGGGCCTCCAGGTGAGACAGGGCCCGATGCTGCAGGTAGATGATGGCGTCATCCACCCCGATGCCTGGTCGATATGCAAACTGCAGCGGGTCCAGTGCTGAGCTCACCTGAGTGCGGAGATGGCTGAGGATGATCCTCTCCATAGCCTTCATCAGGTGGGAAGTCAAGGCGACAGGTCTGAAGTGGTTCGGTTCCGTAGGACAAGGTACCTTTGGAACCGGAACCAGGCAGGAAGTCCTCCAGAGGACTGGTACCTTCTCCAGTCTGAGGCTCATGAATGAGAAGTTTCAATGAATTCAATGAATTCATTGAAACTTTAATTCAATGAATTAAAGTTTCAATGAATGAGAAGTTTCAATGACTCTCTAATTCTTACCCGTGTTCATCTACTTTTGCAGCTCAGCTGACATCCTTCACGACAACCATGCTGTCATGGGAAGGCTTAATCTGCCAAACGTTGTCTGGTTACTCAAGTGAGACAAACACATTTTAATAAGTTTATTAAGAGAAGAACGCCGTCTCCCAGATTTGGGGGAAAAAAAACAGTTCTGCACAAGCAAACACATGCATAATTGGTCCTGTGCAGCTTTATATCTGTTACCATGTGGCAAACGTTTACACTGTAATTATTAATCACGTACTGGCCCCAAACACTTGTGCCAGTACTTGGAGCCTGCAGCTGGTTTCCACTTTCTTTGTGATGAAATTGACGCTGTGATTGACCATGACTCTGATGATTCAGCTGCGTCGACTCCTGAAAGCACATATCTGTGTTTTATCTGGGGCTGATAGATTTATTTTGTTGGTTTGTGTGAACATCATGAATAATGCATGGACTGTTTACTGAATAAATGCATGACATTACAAAGTTTGCTGCCACAAAGGACTTCATCCCTCATGTTATAATAACATTCTCCTTCCAAGTTGATCTTTTTTGTTACTGTTAGTCGAGAAGTATTGTGTACAATTTGTGTAAGTGTGTTACACTGTTCGCTGCCATGAGAGACCCAATTTGATTGTGTTAACTTGCGTAAAGGACCCTCTTAATTTTCATATTTCTGCTAGCTTGTTTGGGCTTCATTAAGAGAAATGTATTTTAATAGGATCAGTGTTTTTAGTTTAAGCAATTTTTGCATCTTGTTTCACATCTTAGGCAGAAATGAAAAACAAGTTCAGTTTTGTTCATTGGTAGCTACATCTATGATTTTTTTAGATTATGTTAGCTGATTTATGGAACATTAACACAAGTTAACCCTAGTTAATTAAAAGAAAAACCTTTTAATGATGCAACATTTCTTGCTCTGCTATTTTTTAAAGATGTTATTGCTAACCCAATTTTTTTAAATTTACATTCACATTTAATTTACATTCATATTTTTTAGGACAAGCTGTTCACGTTTAAAACTGGCAAATAAGACGCCTCAAAAAAAGTATGTGGTCTCATATTGATGGTTTAAAATAGTAGGGTGTGGCCTTCCAACAAGCTGACTCCTGATTGGCAAGAGTGGTTGCTATAGAAATATTGACTCAGACCGACTCAGATCACTGCTTACTGTCGATTTCTGGTTCCAAAAATGTCCGTACCTCAAAAAATGGCGACTGAACTGTCTTCATTTCATTGAATCCGGAAGCAATTCATTTTCTATGGGTGACATCACACTTGGTCAGTCTGGTTCTCATATGTTGTCAATGGTTTAGAGCCACAGTTTTTTGTGACATTTTCTGTAATGTTAAGGAATTTGTTTAATAAGAAAATATTTTCCAATAAATTCTTCTATAGGTATATTACCTGCTAAATTGTTGAATACATTTGGCTTTTCAAATAGACTGAGTATTGTTTTCTAAGTTTTTCAGGATTTAAAGATTTGATCAAAGTTCCGTGAGTTTTTTTCTTTGGTGTTAACTTTTTGACCTTTTTATCGTTTCATAGTTCAGTACAATTTTTCATTACATTCAGAGAAAATCTTGCTTTTCAAGAATAAAAAAGCTACGGTAATTTAAAAGTTACTGACAATGAGCTGATGAAACCAGAAAAACTATAGGTAATACATTGCTTCAAGGTTGTTCCCAAAGACTTCATTACAGTGCTGCAGATATCTAAGCAGATTTTTCCGCATGTTAATGATTTGTATTGTACTTCTTTAAACAACTTGACAACAAATGCTTGAACCCGTCAGCATTGTCTCTCCGCTCCCGCATGCTGTGGACCTGCTGCACGGTGATAAGAAACGCCGTCATCATCGGATTTGTGTTTTCAGAATATCTGGGAGGCAGGGGCGAGATGAGCAGCCAAGGCTCACAGGGAGCCCGATCGCAGATACCGGCTCACAGTAAAGTCTTGGTGAAAGTGGGAAGGACTCTCTGTTGTCATGGGGACAGGGCGGCGGCTGATAATTGGGCGTGGGACTTCATGGCAACAAAGCAACGCAGCCTTAGTAATGAGATTAATGATGTTGTGTTAGGTCGTGTTTCACTAAGGAGAGGATTATATCCTAACAGCCCTCCTAAGGTGAAGAAAAGGACAATTACTCATAGAAAGATTCATCATGCCTTATTCAGCCTGAAATTATGTTTCAATCAAGATTAGGGCTTTTTTCTGCAGCCAAAAAAAAATCTAAAAACTCTTAAAAGTTGTAAAGAAATCTATTTTAGGCCTCGATGTTGAAGAATTATTGTTGTGATCTTAAAGGTCAAAAACCTGGTTGTACACAGAGATGAGTCTGCAACTGAAAAAATGATGGCTCACTTTGTCAGAGATGCATCAGTGCTGGGTTTCTAGAGTCCTGCAGAAAACATTTCATTACAAATGATCTCTGGACCATGGGAGGCTTTAATGGCACAGCATTCTTCCAGCAAATTGTTCTCCAGTGTTGGACGTCTGTCATGGCTGTCAGATTTGATTCAGCTTCCATCTCTTACAGGAAGAAAAGCTGTAAAAGCTAACAAGAAAGCTATTAAGGCCTGACGCAACAATGCAGCTGCAAGCTGAGAGGACGCCCGAGGTCTGAACGCTTCGAGAGTGCTACATGTGTTTGGACTTCATCAAAGTCTCAGTCTGAGCTCCATTCTTGTCTTTTAGAATATTCACATCAATTGATAAGAATACAGAACAAATGTGTGCACTTCAGAGATTCACTAGACCAAATAAAAGAAATAAAACTTTTTTACATTATAGTAATATGTTCATAGACATTTACATTGCAATTTCTCGCGATTAAAGTCACAGAAAGACACAAGAAAAATATTTTTAAAAGCGCATATTAACCAAAAAATAACTTTTAAAAATGGTCAAGTAAACACTGAAATTCTCATTTGCAGGAGTAGACTGGCTAACCATCAAATAAGTTTTAAGTTTTAATAATCTTTTTGGTGCCTTAAAATGACCTCGGTCAAACCAAGCAATCTACATTAAAAGCTAGAAAAATACAAATAAAAACAACAGCAAAAAGGTCAAAACTGTTAAAGATAAAAAGTATAAATAAGTGACATAAAAATTTAAAAACACCAAATAATAGCAAAGCAAAACAATAAAACAGTAAAATACACCAGCAGAGCAGAGTCTCATGCTGTGTCAAAGGCCTGGCAATAAAAATGGATTTAAAGAAGTTTTTTGAAAATGGATAGTGAAGATGCCTGCCGAATGCTCAGTGGTAACGCATTCAAAGCTTCGGAGCACAGACTGAAAACATTCGTTCTGCTTGGAGCTTCATCTTTAACCTCAGTACCTCCAGGAGAACCCAGTTGGGGTGTAAGGACAGAGGAGCTCAGAGGTAAGGCGCCGCACGATTGTTTACAGATTTACAAACAAATAAAATAATCTTAAAATGAACCCAAAAATTTACAGGCAGCTAGTGAAGGGTAGCCAGGATGGGGGTGGTGTGGTCCCTCTTACGTGCTCCCACCAGGACCCGAGCAGCTGTGTCCAAGCAGTGTTCTGGACCAGTTGGAGACGTGAGAGGAAAGACTGGCTGACTCCCAAAAAGAGAGAGTAACAGTAATCCAGCCGAGATGTAATGAAAGCACGGATTACTGTCTCAAAATTACGTTTTGGTAAAAATGTTTTCACCTTCACCAACTGCCTCTAATGAAAGAAGCTGGATTTTACCAATGAGCTGAATTTGACAGTCAAGTTTAAAATAACTGTCCATTTTAAAACCCAGGTTTGACACAGATTGTTTTAAATGTGGAGCCAAGGGATCCAACTCCACTGAGGAGGGGTCGCAGGAGCTGCTTGGACCAAATACCATCACTTTCTTTTTTTGGTCATTAGAACTTAAAAAGCTTAGGGCCATCCAGTCTCTGATGTCTCGTAAAGAAGACAGTATAGTGATGTAATGGAGCAACCCCTTTTTTTATTGGTAAATAGATCTGACTATGGTCAGCCTGGCAGTGAAAGGAAACTCCATATTTTCTCAGGATGGAGCCCAAAGGAAGGAGGTTTAAAGAGAAAGTGGTCTTAAAATAGAGGCCTGTGGAACCTCAAACAACAGTGGAGCAGTTAAAGAAAAGGATCCGGACATGCTCATACACACAGTCCTGTCAGCCTAATAAGATGAAAGCCAGTCAAGTTATAGATTGTGGTCCAAAGAGTCAAATGCTGCTGACAAGTCCAGCAAAAGAAGGACAACATGGTTCCCATCGTCAGTTTCCCGGAAGATATTGTTAAAAACCCTCAGCAGCGCAGATTCTGTGTTAGGCATGGTTGTAAAACCAGACTGGAACCTCTACAGGACGTGGTTCTGATCGAGGAAGGAGTTCAACTGTATGTAAGTCACCTTCTCTAAAATTTCTGAGAGAAAGGGTACCCTAGAGATGGGCCTAAAGTTGGCTAAGTCAGAGTTTTCTTTTAAACAGGGGTTTAACAACAGCATTTTTAAAACTTGCAGGTACCACAACCATAGACATTGGTCTTAATAATGGTAAGTATCGACTGTCCAATACTGGTGAAAATTTGTTCAAAATAGTGAGGGGGGGGCGGCACTCAGAAATGAGGCTGAAGGTTTCATGTGGACGACAATGACCTTCTAGAAAAGACAGTCACAGGCTCAAATGTCTGGAGCACAGCCTGAAGATGGACAGACTCGGATGAGTCAAAGCCGGGTGTTAAAATAACAGCTCTGATGTTTGTAACCTTCTGCATGAAAACATTTACAGCAACAAAAAAATATAATAAAGTGTTAAAAATTAAAACATAAAAAAAAAAGCCATAACAAAAAATAAAATGAAAGCGCTAAAAAAATGTTTGCCTACTAAAAAAAAGACTCCCATTGCCTAGAAGTCATATCAAGAATAAATAGCTATTATGAAATAAATAACTTAAAAAAATGTTTACAGCATCAAAAAATATTCTGTTTTGTTGGAACTGAGAACATTCTGAATTATATATGATTAAATACAATGTGGTACATTATTTTCTGTTCTATCTTGACAGGAAAATGACCACTGTTTGTAGCAGACTGCATGAGAGTTGCACAATGACATATTAGTTTGGAACAAAACATATTTTGACATTTATATCATCAAAAATGGCATATTCCACATCTTGTTTAAAACATGATCTATTCTGATAAAAAGCACTTACAAAATGGCGTTTGGATGGCAGTAAATCATTTAAGATAAGAGCCAATGGAACCAAATTATTTACATATATGTAAATGTAGAAAATATATTCTTTTTTGTTTCAAGTTTTTCTTTTTCTTAAATTTTAGTTACTTAAATTTGCACTAGATTAATTTACACACACTAGGCCACATTCCAAAACCCTACAGTCTTAGTGTTTTGGATATCGTTACAATCCTAATTTTGTATAATTTAATCTATCACATCCTTCTTTTGTTACATTTTCTACTTTTACTGAAAATAATTTATTAATCATATGTATGCACTGATCATCTGCCGGGATTAACAATATATCAAATTTGACCAAAATTTGGCTGGATTTCAAAAAGTGTATCAACCATTTGCTGAGATGCTTCTGAATTCCTCTTTCAGTAACTAGGAACAAATAAAACCTTCTGTGATGAATCTACTTTTACTTTGAGTGATTTTTCTTTCCCCCTCATAATTTCAACAAAGGGGCAAATCCCCTCAGTAATACTTGATTTAATGTGAAAAGGTTACAGTACAGGTAATGTCTAAATTTGTCACTTCCAGCAAGTCTTTAAATGTCCATGCAATCAAAAAAAGTTGTAATTTCAATTTTGAATAAACATATAACATTTTCTAAGGAAAAAATATACTAACATCATTACACATAAGGATTCAGTCTCTGTTAGAAATCACTCCACATTAATTGTTGCAGTCACACACACACAAACGTTCCTTTATTGTGTTTTTATGAACAGTTTGCACATTTATGATTTATCATTAGCAACAAGAATGATCCATCAATGATAATAAATTGTCTTAGATTAAAAAAAGAACAAATAGGCATGAATAAATAATAAAAAAGTGAATAAATCTCTTTTTTTCATCCTTCAAGTGACTGAACTTCTTTTATGCATTATAAATCAATTCATCTAGCAAAAACAGATCCTAACTTTATAAAATATGAGATTTCAGTTCAAGTCCAGTGTCTTCAAAAGCATTCAGAAGAAAAAAATATCAAACTAGCAGTGAAATGTCACTATAATACAATAAACATCATAGAGTTCTCTAATAAAATCTGACATCAACCAACTAGAGGAAAACCTACTGAGGTGCACAGGAGAAAACATTCTCTTGATGGCACAAAGGGGAGGAAGGCATAATTTTGGGCTTATTTGTATTTGTTTTTGTTTGTTTTTAAATCATTCGATTCCAGACATTCTTCTTTGTTCTGTATTTTTATCAAGGCAGAGGCAGACTTTGTAATCACACTTGGAAGTTACACTTTAGTTTACAGTCTGTGGAGCTTTTTTCGAGCCCAAATTGAATAGTACATGTGCTCATCTCAAAAATGACTGAGTTTGTTAATCAAACCATATTTCTGTAACATGTAACATAAAAAATTATACATAAAGGTTATGCTTGACTTGTTGTACTGGAGGCACAAAGAAAAGCATTTTTACTCTAACATAAAATAAGATAATACCCTTTGTACCACTTCTTGATGTGCTGATGTGATTGATTTCTTTTTATTCAGTATTTTGTTTTTGTCTTTTAGTAAAATGATTAGGTAAAATAATTACTCTAAAAAGAAAACCAGTTAGAATAATCTTGCTAATATATCAATGTCTTATTTGTTTTTGTTTTTTTCAAATTAAGATTATTCAGCTTTTTCAGATGCTTCTAAATGATTCATAACCAGGTAAAAATAAAAAAATTCAGATATGTGTCAAGATCTTAATTTAGCAATTTTGTTTCAAACTATTATGATAAGAATATACAATTTAACAGTGAAAACCTCGTTTTTTTTTGTCTGTAGCTTTTTCTGATACTGGGGTTAATGGCAAATATCATTTCCATGGCCCGTTTTGCAGAAAATGATGACGAAAACCTTTTTTTGTTTTGAGTCTCCCTCATTACGTGTTGCTGGTTGTTGCACCTGAAATTATCATCGCCCAAAAAAGGATTTAATATCAGACTTTTGCATCACATTTGGCTGATTTTTAAGTTATTAATTTATATTATATAAAAGCTTTTTCATTATTTACAAACAATGATTTAGATTTAATGCATTTCAGATTATGAAATGCATCTCTAATGTAATAAAGTTAGCCTATGTTTAGGAACCAAAAACTGAATATTTTTGATTTATAAATTTCTGTTGGTTATTTTTGAAATTCTACATCAGTAACCCAAATAATTTTTTTTAAAACTCTAAAATTTGAAAAGAAAAATCAATTTACAAGCTTTCCTTAGATTAAAATCCCATTTATTACTTAATAGGGGTGTAACAATTCATTGTTTAACGAATGAATTGATTTCATCAAATAGATCAAACCAGATCGATCTGTCTGAGGCAGAATTGAATCAAATTGACCAAGACGATGAAATTGTTTCAAAACGAGATAAATTGATATTTGAATTAAAATGAGGAAATACCATTAGTATTGAGAAATGGTAGGTTTACTATACTTAACTATATTTATCTCTTAGTCGCACTGGTTGAAGTTTTTGGTAAGATGTCCTGGTTCGATTTGAGGTTAAAATGACTAAAATCGAAAGTGAATGGAATCTGTAACCACAAATATCGAATCAAATCGTTGTTAAAATAAATCGTTGCACCCCTACTACTTAAGTAAAAGAATACTGCTAAATTTTAATAAAGCCCATTGGTTTCTTTGTCTTTTACAAAATGAAATGTAGGTGTAGTTGTATTTTGTGTGAATTTTTTCTGTCTCGTTTTTTTATTGGTGCATGTCTCTTGTTGTTTTTTTGGCAAATGTTGAAACACTTACTTTTTTAAAACACCACTGGTGTGGCGCTTGTCACGTCTGAAAGCTTTTGACACAACTGCACAGAGCCTCTGCAACCTGTAGACTGTATAATAAGGTGCACTTTAAATGATTTGCACTCATATTCAAAGTACAGCAGTTCTGCGCTGTGCAGCTTGAAACTGGGCTGAGAGCTTAAAGGCTCTTTTGGTCTCATTCTTCAAGAGTGGATAGGAAAATGTGCCTATGGTTGGCATTGGTAGCCTAAGTTGGATCCTTTCTTTCATGCTTAGGACAATCCGGAAGTTTAAGTAAACCCTGTCTTCCGTTTCTTTTATTTCTCTGGCCTGACGTTCACTCTTTTACAGTGTTGCTGCAACAAAGTTAGGATGTGTCATCATGACAGGAAACAGCAGCTTTGCCTATTCCATAATTTCATGCGCTGCACCCCTTTTGCTTCCTGGTTGAGTAAATTTTAGGACTCTGATAAAATCATGATAAATAATCTTTTCTTTGTAGACGATGAAATGCAAATTATTTGTGGTAATTAAGGCAGTCTTTCCATTCATAAACAAGACATAAAATATAAATGTTAGGAAGAAAAAAAAGGAGTCTGTCCCAAAGAAGTCTTGGTCACATGTTCCCCTTGGTAACAAAACCTTCCACCTTTTGTTTCTTTATCTCAAATAAAAATCTGTAAAGTTCCACTGCATCTTCTTTTCTTGCTTTTCTGGTGAACTTTTCCCACATGGTGTCCTTCTGAACCGCACAAAAAGACCTGGAGGTTCAGATCTTAGCAGAAAGAAACCTCAACTTTGGAGTTATACGTGCACTGATGGGACGCTCTTGTTGAGGACTTGTGCCCTCATTAGCTGGACACTGGTCATAATTTTCTTCTGATGGCCCATCAGCGTCACCCCGAGCCTCTGAATATCCCTGTAGAGCATACAAAATAAAAAAACAAAAGAAAATATTGATGACTTGTTAATAACAGAAACCTCCTCTTGCCTTTACTGAGATTACTCCTGCAGCTTTTTTTTAACCTTAAAACATCAATGATTCTTTTTTTAAGCATTTTCAGAAAATAAAGTGGGAAAATATCGATCGATTGTGGGTGTCATATGAACTGAATTGCCATCCCACTCTTAACCCATAGATTTTAGTTTAATGTTGGTCCACCTTTTGCCGCTACAGCGTCAACTCTTCCTTCAAAGGCTCTCCAAAAGGTTGAGGATTGTGTTTATAGGAATTTTTGACCATAATTTTAAAATTGCATCGGTGAGGTCACACACTAATGTTGGTGCAGGCCTGACCCTCAGTCTCCACTCTAATTCATCCCAAAGGCGTTGTATCGGGTTCACGTCAGGACTCTGCGCAGGCCAGTCAAGTTCATCCACACCAGACTGTGTCATCCATGTCTTCATGGATCTTGCTTTGTGCACTGGGGCACAGCATGTTGGAAGAGGAAGGGGGCCACTCCCCAACTGTTCCCACAAGGTTGGGAGCATGGAATTGTCCAAAAGGGTCTGGTATCCTGAAGCATTCAGAGTTCCTCTCACTGGAGCTAACGGGCCAAGTCCTGAAAAACAACCTCACACCATAATTCCTCCTTAACCAAATGTCCCTCTCGGCACAATGCAGCTCGATATATACTGTTCTCCTGGCAACCTCCAAACCCAGACTCGTCCATCCGATTGCCAGATGGAAAAACGTGATTCATCACTCCAGCGAAGACGTCTCCACTGCTCTAGAGTCCAGTGGCGGCGTGCTTTACACCACTGGATCTGATGCTTTGCTTTGCACTTGGTGATGTGTGGCTTGGATGTAGCAGCTCGGCCATGGGAACCCATTCCATGAAGCTCTCAGTGTGCTGTACTTGGGCTAATCAGAAGGTCACATGAAGTTTGGAGTTCTGTAGAAATCCGCAGAATCCGCTGAACCCTCTCCGTCAGTTTACCTGGCCTACCACTTTATGGATGAGTTGCTGTAGTTCCCAAACTCTTTCTTTTTGTTATGATAGAGCTGAGAGTTGACTGGAATATTTAGAAGTGAGGACATTTTCCCACTTGATTTGTTGCACAGGTTGCATCCTATGAGAGTTTCGCTCTGGAATTCACTGGGCCGGACATTATTAATTTTATGGGAGACACTGCAAATTACTTAGTGACTGGATGAATGAGACTGACTGTACACTGCTTTGGGTCTTGTAGTTGGTGGAAAGTTCCAACTACCATTTTCTTGCCTACAAGCAAAGTGACCCAAAGGAACTGGCCTGAAGCTTAACTCCAACACACAAGAGTAGGTTTCTTTACTAACCCAAATAAAAAATAAATAAAAAAACATGTGTGAAATTGAGTAACTAGATGTTTTTAATTCTTACCCCAAATAATTGTCTTTTTTATGCAGTGATTTAATAGTCTTTACTTGAGTGAAGAGACAGTCACCCCCTGCTAACACCTTTCCATCGCTGAGCTGTTATAAAGCTCTGTTTCAGTCACCACTTACCCTTGCTTCATGCTTATGACATGTCCCAGAGTGTAGTAGCCCCCCGCTGCAAAGTGTTCCTTGTAGCGACCCATCTTTATGGTGTCCAGCCACTCGTCTACTGAGTTACAGCTACTGAAGTCAGGGATAGCTCTCTCCGTCAGCGGAGGACTGTTTAAACTACAGCAAAGGGAGAAAGAAAGATGGCAGCAGGAGGGCGGAGAAGGAGATGAAGAGGATGGCAAAAAGATTAGTTGGACGGCGTCCGAAAATTAGAGGAGTCACAAAGTGAGTAGGAGGTGAAGCGACCAGGAGGAAAAAAGGGAGCTTTGAGATGTGTCAGTAACCAAGACAGAAAATCAATAGCAGTTAAAATGATAGAGCGCCAGGGAAGGCAGTGGTTGTAGGGTAGATGCTGCGCGTAGATTAATATAAGAAGAAATCTTTAGCTCTCCGCACCCTGCTCTGCCTTTCTTCTGCCTACCATTTCCCCAACCGCCCGCCTGCACACTGAGATGGCGCTATGCTCCACTGACTCCACACAACCTTGGATCTGAACTGAGCAATTTATAAAAGTCCAGCTTTAGCCCAGGTAGCCTCTCAAACCTGTTCCCCCACTCACAGTGGATCAATGTCGGTACCTTGGCACAGCTTTTACTTATGCATGCCGCATCTATCAGAGATGAGCGTAATGGAAAATGAACTGCATCGCTCGCCTCAACTTTGACGGGAAACTTTTGACTTTATCCCATCGCTCCAATGTTTGACATCGGTGGGATGAGATTGGATTTACTCCACCACCCACCACAGGACAGTTACTAAGCAGCCCTGCTGTCTGTCCTATATTGTCCAGGAGATCATCTGCTCAGACCCTTGCAGGCGGCGTTGTTTCTTTGATTTGAAGCTTAATCCACTAATCGCATAAACCAATATTTGATTAAAAGCTGGCAAGCTGTCTGGCCAAATTAAATCAAAAGACACCACGGTGTGTGACACAATGGACCCACGTTGGGTTGCTGCAAACATGGATCTGCTGGGTTCCTTGCCCACCTGCAGAGCTTGTCCACAGACTTCAGGTTCTCCGGGTTGCGGATTAGCTTGTCAAGAATAGTGACTATCTGGCAAAAGCGCGGCCTCTCGTTGCGATCCTTCTGCCAGCAGTCCAGCATGAGTGTGTGTAAAGCAGCAGGGCAGCCCATTGGAGCAGGCAGCCTGTAGCCCTCTTCCACAGACTTGATCACCTGCCAACAGTGAGAAGACCAGGCGTGAGTTCACAGCGTCAGGCATGGCAATAAATCCTGTCAATAATATTTTGACTGAGCAAAGAAGGCCCACATCTCTGTTGGTGAGGTTCCAGTATGGTCGCTCTCCGTAGGACATCACCTCCCACATGACCACGCCGTAGCTCCACACGTCGCTCGACGAGGAGAACTTTCTATATGCAATGGCCTCGGGGGCCGTCCAGCGGATTGGGATTTTCCCACCCTGTCGGTAACACAGAAAAGTTCAAGCAGAATGTACAAGATTCTGGTAAATATTTTAAATAGATTCAAATTCAAGCGCTGTTGGATCCGCAGAAGCTGTCCAAAACTATTGAGAAGAGGCATTAAAGTGTAATTTTTCCATCTTACAAGGAGATGATCACGACGGAGACAAAGGCTGATCAAAGACAGATTATGAAGAGTGGTGCTGTGTGCAGATTGTATTTTAAGACAGTCCTGGAAGCCTTCGGTGCAGCGTGTGCCAACGTTCACGTTGCGCCAGTAAATCAATGTGATCTCTATTCCCATTTTACTGTTACATTAGAACAATGCTCTTGCACTGCCAAGCCAGCAAATACACACAGTCATGCATTTACCATAAATAACTGAAGCGACCACTAATAAATATAAGGTGGTTAATTTGTATGAAATTACAACATTATCGGTGTTTTGTTCTTGTGTAGAGTCATTGAAGATTTTACACGCTGTAATGTTCCAGGCTGCATGAAAACAAATTAATCCCCATTAAAAAAAACTGCATCCACATGGATGATGCTGTTGAGGGTTGCATGTGTGTTCAAGCTGCAGGGTGTCACCAATCAATCAAACTTCATTTATAAAATAAAATCATGAAAATTAAAAACAAAAACAGACAGAAATTAAAATAGAAAAAATAAATAAATAAATAAAATGACTTGGACATCAGTACTGACGCAGGCTGGCAGAGTAATCATAAAACAAATTCCTAATAACAAAACTTGAACAAGAAATATTATGCCATTGAGACTTTTGTGTTGACTACACTGATTGTGCTGGTGTAAATGTAAGAACAAAATGATTCTAAACTGTTCCAAAGAGTCTCTAAAAAATTTTGTATGAATTTTGTGTACATTTTTTCTGTCACGTTTTTTTATTGGTGCATGTCTCTTGTTTTTTGGCAAATGTTGAAACACTTACTTTTTTAAAAGTAATTCTTCTATTCAGAATATAAAGTTTTACGAATTATATTAAACTAAAACCAGAAAAGATGCTAAACCCCTCCAGACTTTTCCTAATCCCTGTAGTGCAGGATACTGCAGGTACTGGAAACTTGGTCTTTTCCTGGGACATGTGAGACTTCTCCGGTGAGGGCACAGACTTCTGAAAATAATGAGATCCATGTAAATAGTTTTCCTCTGGTGAAAATCACCCTGCAACAGGGCTCTTAGGTTAATGTTCTTCTGTAAAGGTCAGCACTTATGGACACAGCACCTAGTGGTTTGTGCTGAAATTACCAGTGAAGGACAGTAGTTTACACTTGTGTTTGACCCTTGTGCTATCTTAGATGACCCCACCCTTACATTGACGTGTTCTCCCTACCATGACAAAGGTGGATAAAGGTGGAAAGATTTCATGTAATCCATGGACACCAGTGAAGATCACAAATTATTGAAGAAAAAAGGTTCAGCGCACTGTCTAGTGGGTCTAGATGACCCAACTCCCAATGTTAAAGTGCCTAGGATAGCACAAGGGTTACACCAACTTATAAAAAGATACAAACAGGAAACATCCATTGTTTTTTAAGTTGCAAGTAAGTCAAAAAGACTCAAGTCTCAAGTCTGAAGCTACGTTCACACCACCCTTGACAACCTACATTTGACCATCACTTCCAATAAAAAGTCAGCCAAACTCTTGCGTTCACAAGTCCATACACAGGTTTCTATGACCGTTTTTGAACTCTATGTACAAAACACGCCACTATTTAACATGTTTTGAATGTTAAACCAGGTAGAACTTTGACCAATTAGCAACTTGAATTTGGTGGTGAGCTATGGATGGCGTCCTCTTCAATTCACGGAAGAGCCAACCCTTTGAAAATTAATCATGGAGGAGAAATTAGTAATTGCGGTTTGTGCCTGGCTGGAATCATTCCACACCAAGTCTTTCATATTGGAGAAGAGCTGTGAAAGAAAAAGCCTGGGAGAAAGATTTGTGAAATTTGCGCTGCTCCGACATTTCGCACCAAGCCTCTTCCAACTGAAGGTGGTGGACAAGCGGTAGTTTCAGGAAGCGACAGTCCAGTGTGAACACTATATGCTTAGGATGCGTTCAAGAAGGTTTTAGTGCTTACTTGAACGTGCCTCACATAATTATGTGAGCGTAACATAAGAGTTCTCCAGTCTCAAAGCTCAAGTGAAAATTTGATTTTTGTTATCTTGAAGAGTGGTCTCAATTTTCTTCACGATCATAAAGGGCAGAATTATCTTTTACCTACTGAAGTGACTTTTGTCCAAATTAAAAAAGATCATTAAGGATTTCTTTTGACACACAAAAAATGGTTTCAGTTTGTCACCAAACCCTCTATCAAACTCTTAAATGACATGAACACTTGACGATCGTGCACTTTAGTTTTGGTTCCAGGTTCTGTTTTCTGATTTCGTCTGTACTGTCTCACCTGCATTCATTTGATAATCATCCACAGCTGCCTTCAGTTCAGTCAATCATTCTCAGTGTATTTAAGAGTCTGGTTTTCAGTTCAGGTTTGTCAGGGTGTCAGTTTTGTCATCCTTTTTGGTCCTCCCTGTATTCATTGCCTTGTCATGGTTTAGGTTTATTTTAATTTTAATTACTTACCCCTGCTAGACAACCAGTTCCTAACAAAGACGGTGTCTTGTTTATTTGATTTTTAATTTTCTAAACTTTAAAGTAAAAGCAATCATTTCCTTATAATATTTTCTTCCCAGAAACTGTTCTGTTCCTTGTCTTGTGATAAACTGTAAAGTGTTGAAAAAAAAATCTGCCCTAAATTTAGCAGTAAATGAAAAGCTTTCATTGAAGGAGAAAGCTGAATAACGCTAAATAAAAGGCCACAGATGCATGTTCAGGACCGGAATAGACTTGCAAATGTTAGCAAGTAAGTGAACTACTTGCATTATTCTTGATGTAAGTCTGACACTTAATTAGGCTGAGGAATGGAGACATCACTTCCTGAGCAAACAGCACCTTCCCACTGGCTTACATTACACATTTGAAGGACACCTGATGTCCTACATGCAAAAAAAGCAAAAAACACAACAATCCGAAAATGCAAACCTTCTCTCACAGCTTCAACACTTTGTTCAGTGACTTTGCTGCCACCTTTACCCCAACACAATAAGCAGCTCTACTCACCTTTCTACCATTTCCAGACAGTAATGAGAGCTTTTTAATCTCCAGCCATTATCAGGTATTAATTTGAGGTACGCTGTAATGACACTATAATGTCTGTAATATCACAATCTATGATCTTTTTCCCCTTCAGAGTGCCTCTGAGTGATGCTGCTCATAATCACCTCTGTAAACTGATTGCTGTGCTTTTAGCTGAACAGACAAAAGCGCCCAACACCGATTTCCATCTGATTTTCTGTGACTTTAAAGCGTCACACCTTTCAAGTTAAAACCCAATATATTTCAGCTTCTGCAGGTTTATCATTTAACTGATCCATGCTAGAGGGCTTACACTAAACTGGGTATTTTGTGTGACTTTTATAAAAGTTAAAATAAATCTGAATATGTTTTTGGATGAGTGTATTTGTCTCCCGTTAGATTTTTTGTCAAAATCTCATTTTAACCAAACCTTAGGGAGCAAACTTTTATTTTTCATCGTAGCAGTTTTCTTACCATTAGGCTGTTATTTACCTAAATAATGCTGCTTCTATAATTATTTATGGGATGAGGAACATCCTCAGTGTTTTAGGTGACTGATGATGATGTTGCTGGATGTTTTCTGCGAGAGTGTAGCTTAAGTTCACAATGGTAGTCAAGTATCACTACCGATACTAGCACTTGTCCGCCACCTATAGTTAAAAGAGGCTTGGTGCGAAATGTCGTTGCGGTTCAAATCTCAAACCTTCCTCCAGGGTTTTTCTTTTACAGCTCTATTCTGATATATGCAAGACTTGAGGTTGTGTAATTCTGGTTGGACATAAATTGTGAAATAAAAAAAATCATGAAATCCAGGTTATGAATATTTTTGTATTTCTAAATGAATACATAACACAGGTGACATGAACTCTAAAATACAAAAAAAACAGTTTTGACTACCAGAGAAGAACTTTTATGTATTAATATTTTAAATCTGTGTCTTTTAAAAACCTATTTCCACATTAATTTTTACAAAGTGTTGAGTAGCCTTTTTTCAGCAGCAAATTGTGAATTATTATAATTTGTGAGTTTTCAGAATTCAATTTCAGAAATGTTTTAATTTTTTATGTCTGTCACCTAAAAGCATCTTGAACAGAAACTTTTCCAACGGCAACTTTTTACTTGAAACGGAGTGACAGTTCAATTTAACAGATTTGAAGTGACATTAATTTCCTCCTTAATTAAAATCACAGAACTTTATGATACACCCTGCAGTTTCCTCATAGCTTTTTTCCCCCACATGTGAACTCTCCTTTTATTGCTTCATTATAAATCTGTGCATTTTTAATTTCAAAGGACATCCAGCTCAGAAGATCTTTACAGAACTAAATTAAGATTAAAAATATGCAGTTTGAAGAAGATAACAACTTAAAGAACAACCACAATCTGCTTTTGTGTTTTTGCAGAGCTCCTTTATAGCAGACAGGAAGTAACGAGGCCAAGTTTGTGTGAAGAAGACACCTGCAAGACATTAATTTCAGGAGCGACAGTGCAGTGATTATAAATGCATAAACGGACGCATCCACACACTCAGCACTTCACTCTCATGGCTTCTTCATTTCCTTTCCAAGTTTGGCTCCTTGTTTGGGATTTGCTGCACCTTTTGCATAAAAGTATTATAAAAAAATAATTTTAGCAGAATAAAAATTTTTTTTTTTTTTAATTTGTTCTCCTTAATTTGGTAGCATTCATCCGCAAGAAAAAAAACAGGCAGTTACAGTCTGATGGTCAAGAAAATACAACTTTTGAGGACTCTGATTAGCTTTATAAGGAGTTTAGCTTCACCTTGGCTCCAGACTCTTTGTTTACTGCAGAACAAAGCCTTTAAGTTGCATCAAATATTTCAACGTTGTGTCCACTGTCAAGTCCCACTTTGAAATTCCATTTCATGTACAATTCATTCTTGTTAAAATTCAAAAAGATAAAAATTATTTCACCCAAAACAAGTAGGACTGGAGATCAGTCATCTCAGAAAAACATTACAGTAAGTCAAAGCATGGTGGTGGTATTATAATGGTGTGGGGGTGCTTGGCAGCTTTACGACAAAGAAAAAAATGTATATAAGTGATGGAACCTTGGTGTGTTCAGTTTATGATCTCATGATCTCAAAAGCACTTTGAGTACTCTGACAAAGAGAGAGTTCTGACTGCTGGTCCTTGACATGTTTATCCTATCCCACAGACATAACTGATAATTTGTCACAAAGATCTGATTGCAATTAATTTGTATCAAGAGTTGAATTTTTATTTCAACGTAACTATTCTTTTTTTGTTTAAAGTCAGGCAAAGTTGGACCAAAATTGCCTCTTCTGTGTGCATTCATGATTTTTTTTTTCTTTTTGTTAGGGTTAGGGTTTTTTAAGGCCTACAACAGTCCTGGACTTCAAGAACTATAATTGTTTTTGTAATTCTTTAGTCTTAAAGTGCATTTAAACAACAATTTCACCCCGACACATACTAAAAAACTCACCCAGTACTTGGTTAAAATGAATTTTTGACAAAAAAAAATATTTAAAAAAATAAATTACATCACAGTAGGCAAAACTGTTAAAAAATTAATGTATCCAAAATCTCTTCAGAGGCTAAAATAAAAAATAAAAAATTGAAATCCATTTTGAGAACAAAACAAACATGTCAAGGACAGATAACTTCCATTGCTAAGAAAATCCAAAAGTTTACTAGAAGATAGACTAGTTCAGCTTGGAAAATATAAAATAAAAAGACTAATTCAGCACCCCCAGGTGATCTAAACATCAAATATTTAGCCGCCATTTCAAATAAAAAAAGTGTGTTTCATCAAGTTGTCTGGGTGACCAGGGTTTATAAGGCGCATGAAGCCGCTGTTCGGTCGGTGAGGCTGGCTTGGCAAGGGCAGTTAGAGCCTGTAGACCATTTTATTTATTTATTATTATCATAGCACTGCGTGTGTGTTTGTGTGTGTGAGTGCGTTATTCCTTGCCTCGATGTGAAAACTCACACTGGTGGTGTATGCAGCATCGGGGTCATCCTCCAGGACTCTGGACAGGCCAAAGTCAGACACCTTACACACCAGGTTGCTGTTGACCAGGATGTTGCGGGCGGCCAGGTCGCGGTGGATGTAGCCCAGGTCAGACAGGTAGGTCATGCCTGCCGCAATGCCACGCAGCAACCCAACCAGCTGGATGATGGTGAACTGGCCGTCGTGTCTCTGCAAGAGCAGAACGAAGATAAGGTCAGGAGGAAGGAAGGAGGCAGCGACTTAAGGGCAGATCTCTAAAACGACTGCAATGATCCCAAAGAAGCTGAGAAATTATGGAGAGAAGATTTTAATCAAGATAGTGAAGAGACTAAAGATAAGAGAATAAAAACATGATAGGGATTTGCTTTTAATTAATCATCTGCAGTATTCTCATTTGAGCAAACACTGCAGATGTTTAACATTGCGTATAACACATTGTTAAATCAACCTTGTTACAATCCTCTAGCACACATCAAGTCATGTCACTCTCCTGCAAAGACACACGAATCATCTTAAGCTTCTTGGCTCAACATACTGGTGCAGATCTCCAGATCACAGACCAAAGAAACATTCAATCAAGATGAAAACTTCCACTTTTTTCAGAAATGTAACTTGAAATAAATTATTTTTTTTTACAGTTATTCCTTTTCCATGTTTTTGTCAGCTTCAATGAGAAAGGATTTCAGTATTCTGAAAAAATACAAAAAAAGGAAAGAAAAGTACTTTATCAAACCCCTTTTTGGTTATGTTTGACAATAAGACTTTACGCTTTTATTTCCTGTTTGTGATTTTTCTGCCTTTTTTAAAAAAAATTTCCAGCTTTTGTCTACAAAACTTTCATGCTTATCTTTTTTCTCAAGCCCGAATATTAAATAAAGAATTGAAAAGCATAAAAAAGCCCCCTCCCCAGAAAAGTGATTTTGAATGTGAAATCCAGACGTAGAGACAAAGACTGTCTTTTAAACCAATCTGTAACTGTGTTTAAATATGTGGTCATGTTAATGAATGATGACTCTTTTGCTCTGACAGCAAACCCTCAGTGTTTTATAGGTTACCTGCACCATCTAAATTCATTTTAATTGAATCTAAAGCCAAAAGGTTGGAGCTTTTGGCTTCAGAGAATTGAACTGTGCACACAGGCCCAGAAAATCTTCATCCGATTATAAAAAATGTTTACATATGCCACCCTTTCGATCGGAATAAATCATTTTGACGTGGAGAACTATCTAAATTACTGAAAACGGCCGTAGAAGAAGAAATAGCGAGTTCCATTGTAACCAAACAAAGCTAGAGCAAGATGATCTTCTAAATATGCTTTTATTATTGTTATTATTATTATTAAGTGCCTGTTTGATCACGATTTTCTAAATATATGCGACTAGTGCTTTATTCTTAGGCGAATGGACCCGGAAAAAGGGTTAGGATTAGGCTAATAAATGCTACCAACAACATTTAGCTTTGACACTTTAAATCCAAGCGGTCAATACTGCAATATGGATCTTGGCTGCACGTAGATATTTGGAATAACATCAGCCTTTATTTTGTCTGAGCACGATTGGAAACATATTGAAGACCAACAATCAGAATAAATTGTTTCACATGCACCACGATCGGATCAACAGTCGGCATTACCCACCTATTTTGATCGGAGGTAAATTTTGATCCAAATGAGTCTGATTGGGTCAGAGTATTCCGAACGGCTTGTTTACATGACGCCTTTTTATTCTGATCAGGCATTTATTCTGATTATTGTTGTCCATGTAGCCGCAGCTACTGTTCCAGACTTTGCTTAAGGATACATAAAATTCAAAAGTGCAATAAAAACCTTCAGTAAAGTCAAGCAGTCACAAGCATCAATACCAACCCTTAGAAAGGAGTCCAGAGAGCCGTTCTCCATGTACTCTGTGATGATCATCGCTGGTTTGCCTGGATAAACAACAAAAGATTATTTTACAAATGCTTATGTTAAAGAGCACATGTGGATTGAAGATCCACACTTGGATGATTGCTTTCTTCATGATTTTGTCAGCCTTTCACATCATGGAGGAGATTGCTACTTCTATCAATCAGTTAAAGTGAAAGCATTATCTTTATTTACTTTTCTTCTATCTCCCTCCCCTTTAACGAAAAAGAATATGTATATATACTTAAAACAAAAAATGTAAAAAAAAAAATAATAAAAAAAGAAAAAATAATAATAAAATAATAAATAAATAAAACAAAGTGAAAGTATTCACATTTAAAGTGGATAATTTTGATTCTGTTACTAATTGCTGCAGCTCGGAGGAATGCAACCCCTTAGAAATAACGTTTTAACATTTTTGTTGTTGTTATTTTCTACTTAATATTCATAAAGTCACAAAGCACATGTTCTGGGCTTTGGTTTTGCCTAAAACCAAGAATTTATTTCACATATTTTGACATCAGGACATGAATAAGTTAAAGACTATGAATAATAAGATAAGAACAAATAAGACAACTTTTTTTTTTTCCTGTTGGACAGGACAGGTAAAAAAGCCAAAAAAAAAACAAATAAGACAACTTTTGTCTTCACAGAGAGCCAAATTTGAAAGTAAGTTGGAATATTGCTCATTTTTATAGCCCTGAAACATTTGCAGACTGGTTAACTCTACAGACCTATGTTATATTTGGCTTTAGTGCAACCTTTGGTTTTGAAGCCTCGTACCCCCCCCCCCCCCCCTGCTGTATCAAAGAAGACACTGGACCAAATGGCTCTTTTAGGGTTTAGAACATTTGCATTTTTAATCCACTAACTAAATGAGATTACCGGAAGTATTTTGTGGTTTGTGTACACAATATGTTTTACTTCTTTTTTTCCCTTTAAAATTATTTTTTTTTTTGGTTAATTAATAGCTAAAAATATCATTGTTGTTTGTAAATGAAGAATATCAGTCTATATGTCTGTGTGGCTGTAAAAACTCCTCCTTCCATCATCCTTTGGGTGGTCCAGGTGCATTTGATTTAATGATTCAGCCATATGTTTTAAATCTGATCAAAATAAGGCACAATAAAGTGAAGCCCAAAAACAGTTGGTATTCAGAAAAGTGTTGAATCAAAGGTATACATTTTGTTTTTAGCCCTCATATTAGTCTTTACTCGTCAAAAATTTGAGCAGGAAAACATTTGATCCGATCAGTCTGGTTTCATCCGGACACATAACATTAATATCTCTATCCACACTGGTGTGTTAAGTATCTTGGGGCCTACTGTGAGTTACGACTCCCTCCAGGTGGATGACATTCGGGTGGTCAAACTGGGCCATTATGGATGCCTCAGCCAGGAAGTCCCTCTTCTGCTTCTCTGTGTATCCTGCCTTCAGAGTCTTCAGCGCCACTGGGATGTCCCTTTTTCCCGGGAGCCTCATCCTTCCATAACACACCTCCCCAAACTCCCCTGAACATGGGGCAGAGAAACAGCCTGATGCAGCAGTTTGAACATCTTCAAATGCACTGCAGTGTCTGAATTCCTGCTGTATCTTCTTCTCAGTCCAGGGCTAAACAGACATCTGCAAGTAATTGTGTCTTCTATATGTAGTGTTTGTCTTTCTGCAGCAGTCACGTGCAGCATATGGCATGTGGAGCTGACAGTGTTAGTATTCCCTGGCCGGCTGAGGCGCTTTGACTGACAGCCCCACGCGTGGCTCTGATTCGGCTCCCTCTCCCTGCTGCACACCGCAGCCTTTACACCAGGCAATGATTTTAACTTAGCTCTGAAATGATTCTCCTCTGTCAGCGTGTGTCTGTGTGTGCATCCATGGTTTTTACCTGAGCCAATAATTTTCTCGATTTTGATCCTGGAAGCTTCAATTTCTCGGGCGAACTCGTGGAGCGCCTGGCAGGGGTCCTCGTATGTGTGCGGGTCGATATAGAACCTCGCATCGGGGAATGACACTAAGATAAACAACATTAGCATTTGGTCACATATTGGAGGATGAGAGCAACATCACATCTGAGCCCCCGTCAGTGCTGTGTGTGCAGGGAAAACCTGATGAGAGAAGGGAAGAATAAGCAGCACACAGGAAAGAAGAGGAGCTTTCTCCTGTAATCAGAGGCTGATGAAAATTGTTTGCTCTAAGGATGAACTTTGTTACACGGTGATAAAAATGCAATCCCTCCAAGAAATGTGATCTAATCCATTATTGGTAATAATTTAGAAATGAGCTAAACGTACCATGACCGTTCTGGTAATGCATCTTCTCCTCATCGGAGTCTTGGAAGGCTTTGCTGTAACCACAGTGTCTATACAAACACATCACACACACACACGTAGACACACACAGACACATAAACATACAGCGGGATGAATACAGAACAGAGCAAGAACCATTGTTCTGTCAAACTCTGATCACAGATCATTCCCAACAACTGTATTGATCGATTCACTTCAAGATTAAAAGACCCACTCCCATCATCTTTTGAGCTATTTTGAGCATATTTTTTTTTAAATAAAGATGTTTTTGAACACTTTTAAGGAATCCCCAAAGAAAAGTTGCAGTAACATTTTTTACAAGACATAAATAGTATCAATTAGGATTCGTTGATAGGTTTTTGTTCACAACTGTGTCAGTTTAAGATGCAAAAATATTGACCTGAGTGCAGAATAAGAGTAACTTATTTACCCGCCATCTCAAACCTGAGGTTCATGTTAATAACGTATTATACATATTTTATTATAAACAATTAATTATCAATTTTGCAGTTTTTTTCAATACTGCAAATAGTCATTACAAGAAAACAGTAACAGTAGACGAGTTATTCTCATATAGTGTTAAAATGAAAATTAGCAAAACCTTTTCCGCTGTAATTTTGTAATGAGCAGGAAAAGCCTTCCACTGCCCCTAGTGGAATGATTATGCACTACAGGGCAGAAAATATGGACCAAGTTGTATACAATGGGTTTTTAAGGAAGTTTAGATCTTGCTTATGAGATAAGGCTCTCAGAAATTGGTGTATTAAATGTTAAACGAACGGTAACATAGGGTTGAAATTCAATTCAATTTTATTTTATTTACATAGCCCAATATCACAGTAGTCATCTCAAACGGCTTTGCACCGGTGAATGTAAAGTAAACATAAAATCATAAGGATCATGAATTTAAAAGCATTCCCAGTGGTTTTTTAAATTAAATAAAAGATATAAAACTGTCAATTTCTTGCTTTTGTTCCAATTTGTGGAATAAAGTTTTCATTTTAATTAAGTTAATTTTCCTATTTAAGTCAAAAAGGTGTAAAACATACTTAAAAGTGACTTAAATAAAACCTTTATTCAACTACTTTGTGTCATGTTTGACAAGCTGATGACAGATTTGTTCATGTTGCAGTTCCATCTAAAGCTCACACTTCTTTTTTTTGTCAACTCAAATTTGAACCTGCACAAACTAATGATATGGTTAAAGAAAATATAAGTGAGGCTTTGAATTAATTTAGTTAATTGGTAAAATTAAATCGCAGGAGACCAGACTGTTTGTAAAAAGCCAAAGTAACCATTTCGGATCCCGGTAATGAGTTCTGGCCTCTAAACATCTTTGTCACCAAAATGAAATTAACTTTCCAGATAAAATGTTAAGACTCCCTCATAATCATGGCGTCATTAACTAAATTATGCAATTACATGTATGTTAGCCTTGAAGATTACTTCATTTTAGGTTTGATGAACAAAACCAATGAGGCTCGGAGGCTAAAGGGAGTGCTTTCAACTCACATCATTAAGAGAATTTACCACCGAAACTTTTACAGTTTTTGTATAAAATTTTAGGATATCACAGCAGAATGCGTTAAATTAAATTTAAATAACCAACATTTCTTTATATAAACAAAAAGAAAAAGAGGAACCCTGTGTTTCGGATTGATTCAGTTGAAAGCTTTTAATTAGAGCCAGGTCCTTTGTTTTTAATTTTTCCATGTTTTCTTCCACTCATCTTTTTCCACTTGTGTTTTGTTCACTTGATTCGAGAAGAACATTATTTCCAGTGAGCTGAAGTTATTGGAAACTCAGTTTATCATTTATGCTTTCTGATTAAGCGCAGACTGTGTATTATCGGTTTCATGTCAGATGTTTTGAAGCAAGTAAACAGGAGGGAAATTACAAAAGATGAAAAGTGTTTTCTCCTATTTTTATTCTTTAATTGTTGAGTCGTGCTTGCTTGTCACACATAAATTCAATACTTTTTTTTTCTGTAAGTAGACGAAAACTGACTTCTCATTTCATAATGTTCATAATGATCTTCAGAAGTATCTCAGATCTTAGACTGAACTAAAAACGGCTCCAGCTTCAATGAAAAAAAAAATTGTTCTCTCCTTATTAGAAAAGATGTGAAAATCTTAACATGCATTAAGGTATGAATTAATGAGGGGCAGGGAAATTATTGATTTGCTTTGTGAAACATCAAAGTAGAGGAGGTGTGAAGGAGGTGGAAATGTTCAGCTTGTGAGGTTGTGGACATGATTCAATTAAATTTATTACAAAGTGGAAATAAACAGGATGAAGAGAAACACAAAGGAGAGTCTATCTTTAATAGAAACGGAGCACAAGGCAGATTGTTCTAAAACTCAATTTTGCAAACAGCGTTATCGTGCACACAGAGGATTGGACCACATAGACATTGCACAAAAAAGTCACAACAGAGAAGCATAAGAAAGTGTTCCACACACAGCAGCGACGGGTAGTGTGGTAAAGTGTAGCCTTGCCGTTTCCTGCAGATGATGGCGGCCAGGAAGGCGACCAGGCCAGACACCAGCGCCATGCAGATCCAAATGATGGTCATGGTGTTGTAACGTAGAGGAGCTGCAGAAACACACAACAGTCTGACAGCTCAGCAAATGACCGTTTCAACAATTACAAACATTAGTTGCATTTTTAGAAAGCCTTTTTATTTATTAGATATTATTTTTCAGCAGGAGAAGTATTGATGTTGTTAAAGACCCACTCTGACCATCTTTAGATCTGTTTTTTAAAGACTTCCCAGTGGTCTTATCATTCTGATTACCGGTGTTCTGTTTTTGCCTCCCCCCCCAAGAAAGAGAAAAAAACAAAGTCATTTTAAGGAGATACTTTTTGCAGAGGGGCAGTAGTTAATTAGAAGTTCATCTCTGATTTGTACGCTGGACTGTTGGCGTGGAACAACCCCCCCTCCCCTCACTTCCCCATTGCTGAGATCCCACAGCAGGCTCTCAAATAATACTTTCCATGTCACAAAAATTGACTTAATATATGTCCTCCAAAACCCCAAAAACATGTTTTTTATCAGGGTGGGTCTTTAAACTTTATCACTATTTTAAGCCTCAAAGTTAAACGTCCATATATGTAACCATGCAAAAGTCACATGTGCTTACATACATTCCCATAAATGATCTTTGCAACCATTGATGATCCTTTCCACATTGACATGTTTTACTTTGTCAAAGAAATTACAAAAAAGTGAAATAAAATAGAAAAAACTTAGACATGATTTGCATGAGTTTCCCTATAATTACAGCACGTTTGCCATGTCCACCAAAGAATAAAGAAGATTGAAAGTTACACTGGGGGAAAAAGTATTTAGTCAGCCACCGGTTGTACAATTTCTCCCTCTTAAAAAGATGAGAGGCCTGTAATTTTCATCATAGGTAAACCTCAACTACGAAAGACAAAATTAAAACCAAAAAATCCAGAAATCTCACTGTCTGATTTTTGAAGAATTTATTTCGAAATTATGGTTGAAAATCTATTTTTTTTTGGTCAATAACAAAATTTTAACTCAATACTTGGTTATATACACTTCATTGGCAATGACAGCAGTCAAACGTTTTCTAAGTGCTCACGAGATTTTCACAACACATTGCTGGTATTTTGGCCCATTCCTCCATACAGATATCCTCTGAAAAACAGACCCAAAGCATGATGTCCCGCATTAGTCCGAGAAGGAAAAAAAACAATAATATTGTTTCAAATTGGAGGAGCTTTCAGTAACTGTATCCATTGAAAAGAGGATAAATACTATGAAGTTTAGCAGTAGAACGATCAGATTTTCCTTCATTGTGGTTTTGGACTTCCCCCCCTGATTGTGTCAACTTGTCACAGGCCAAAGCCGAGTCCTCAATTGATTGACGCAGCGCGTCTTCTTTGCCAAAGCTCAGATTTTTTTCAACTGTTGACATGCTGTGACACCCAAAAGGTATTGCTGTCAGATCGACGCTCAAATCACGCAGCAGAACCTCTGAGTACGTCTGTATATTGACTTAACATTGAAACTGCGCAAATTGTGTTTGGTGTGAACGCGGCTTTAGAAGAAAATGTATTGGGCAAAACTCAATGTGCCCCGCACCAGAACGGTGATGTTCTCTGGCATGGTGACAAATATTAATATCTTCCTCACAAATGTTGTTCATAATTTCTCATCAACAGTCATAGCCCAGAGTGATGCAGCCTTCATGTCTGGTTAGAAAGTTATGAAATCTGAATTGGAGATGTGCTTCGGTTCAAACTGCCACTTTGAATCTCCAACAACAGATACAGTCTTCGGCTTCTGTCCAGAATGCCCTCGTGTTCCACTCTACCCAGCATGCAGTTGAGCGAGAAAAGGCTGAGCAGCAAAAAAAAAAGCTGCTCTTCATCAAATCCCGGCCGTATTGATTGCTCAGGATCCTGGCTCAAGGGACGCGTGAAGCCCTCTTGTCTTCAGTTTGAAAACGAGTCGGTGTTTAGAGGAGCAGAATTGAGGTCCAGCAAGCAGCTTAATGAAGGGAGACTATTTGTCAGTGAATTAGTGCTGGGAGTACAACCAGGCAGGGGGTGGAGATTTGCAGAGCTGCAGTCTGCTCTCCACATTATCTGCCAAATCCCGTGTCGGGGAGAAGAACGTTCCAATAAAAATGTTTCTTGTTTTATAGCATTTTCATGAAGACACATTCCCCCCTCTGCACGCTTTGGTTTCTTTGTTCTTTACAGTGGCGTCAGCACACAAACTCACCTGCTTTGCCTGTCTGAATCTCCACATTCTGGCTGAAGCGTCCACACCCTGCAGAAGTTCTGGCTCGGATTTGGAAAATGTACTTGGTTCCTGGCTTCAGTCCGGACACCCGAGCGCTGGTGTTTTTAGACTTTAGAGTGGAATAAGTCTGCTCTTCATTATCCTGTGAGGAACGCAAACACATCGTTTTTGTCCCCATATAAATCTATAGGCAGGTCTGTGAAAAGTGTGAAAAGGCTGACAATTAACACCTGGAAGAAAAACAGCCTCTTGGTTTGACCTAAACGATTTCTACAAAACCAATATAAACCATTCAGATTTGTTCTGTATTACTTCATCAATAAACAGTGTTTCTAAAACAATCAAAAGCTCAATATTTGTTACTTCCAACCAGTAAAGAATAAAAACGAAATGATCAAGAGCTCCAAACTAAAATTCAAATGGATATCAATCAATTTCTACAGCAGAACCTGCTGCTCTGCTTCTGTTTCAGAACCACTTAGCCCTTTCCTCATGACACCATCCAGATTTCTCTTTGCCCTATACTTCCACCAAACATAATATCTGAGGGAAACTTTAACATTTTGACTACTAAATGACAAACATGACAAGCAGCTGTGTTTGGGTACTAGAGGAACATTAGTTTTCTAAGAGCCAGTCGGTAATTTACCTCATCCTTTTAAGGGATTTTTGAAGTGAAAATTCATCTGCCTCTGATTCATTGACTGTATACGAGAACTTGGACTGATTGAGCGTGACGTCACCCCTGGAAAATGGCTTATTTCCAGCTCTAAAAAAACAAAAAGTAAATTCAGTTGCCATTTTTTTGTGATATGGCCGTCATCACGTTGAAACCCGATGACGTCAGTAAACAGTGATTAAGCCCTGTACGTCTGAGTCAACATTTACACGGCAAACACTCTCACCAATCAGGTCTGAGCATTGTTGGAAGTCCACACCCCTACCACTTGAAAGCAAGCTTAGGAAAATCTGTCAATCAAACGTTCGACCTGAGACCACAAACTTTTATTGATTATTAACTTATGAAAAATATAGTGACTGTGTAATAGCTGTTTATTTCTTTTTAGAAGTCTATGGAATTTCTGCTTCTTGGAACCAGCGGGTACTTCCAGTTTGGAACAAAAGAGTCACTCAGTCACTCGGTCCAGGTCTCGTATACTGTACAGTCAATGTTCTGATCACAAATGTTTTCTGATTAAAATAAAAGCTAAGCTCCTAAAACACTTGGCTTCTTCTTATTCATGATAAGATGTATTTTAGGGTTACTTTTTGCAGCAATACTAATTTTTTGGGTAATAGTGGTGTCAGTTTGACCCAATTTCTGTTTTTGGTTTGTTTTTTTTCCTGAGATTTTGTTTTGTAGTTAAAATCACTGAGAAAATGTTGGTCCCTTTTTAAACTCGGAGTTGGAATAAAACCACCCAATTTAGGGTTATTTTTAACTATGGAGTTTTTAGTGTAAGATTATTTATGCAAGTGCCGGTCAGATACTCCACCTGAGAAGTAATTATTCAGATTTCTTCTGCTTTAATTAGCCAAAGGCTTTTCTTTTAGCTACATATTAGATTTTCTTAGCTTTCTTTTGAGAAGCCATTGTATGTTTTGTCTTTTTTAAAGAAGCACTTTTATAGACAACTATATTATGAACTTAACAGTTCTTATTTTGTTCTTATCCTTCTGAGGTTATTTAAAATCATCTGTAAAAAGTGGGGTCATCGCTCACAAAGGGGCTTTTACAGAGGAAAGAGTAAATTAAGGATTTTTATCTTCATTTTCTTCAGCCGGCGCTGCTCAGCGGCGGCCGCCTTCCCTGCGGCTCGCTCTTATTTAGATCTGCTGCAGAAACCTGGAAAAGCACATTGCTGACTTGTCCACTTGAAATCCCTGCAGGCGTCTCGACTCCTGAGCAAGGCCAGATTAAGACACCAGAGCAGGAGACTAGCTAATCCTAAAACACTCCTCACACCATCCTACTTGTTTGACTATGAGACTCCCGCCTCCGAGGCGGCTACCTCCGCAATTAGATGATTTCTATCATCCCCAGCTCACACATATCTACTCTCTGAAACACGCTCATTTACGGCAATTAGTTCATGGTGAGGCTTATGCGCACCGCCATTCACCGTCACTTTCACTCAGCTGGGACCAGGCTACTCTTCCTCTCAACTCCCATTTCCTCAAGATTAGAAAAGCTGCCACCAGGAACTCATCTCAGATTAGCCTCTCTTCTGGTGTTTGCCCTTACACTGTACGTCACATGACTCTGGATTAAGACCCCAAACACTAGATGGCAGTCTGTAGTTTTTTCTGCTAGCGTTGAGGTGCATGTGACACCATGTGCTTATTTCTGTTGGCAATAGGTTATGATAGGGGTGTCCTGATCAAGTTTTTTTGCCCCTAATCCGATTGCGGCTCATTACATTTGGGTATCTGCCGATACCTTGTCCCGATCCGATGATGCCTTTAAAAAAAATGAACAAATGCAAAATAAACAGATTCAAGTTTTCTCCAATTATTGTTTAATTGAGCTTCTTTTATTATTAAACACTTAGAGCACTTGTGTGAAGTAGCTCGAACAATCGAGTAAAAGTAGTGCAACCATAAACTAGAAAAACTAATTAACTATTAACTAGTAAAAATAGGCAATAATTAGTTATGTGAGAAACTTTGATGACTGTAGTGTTGGTATCTTCGGAATTGATCATAAAGGATTCATATCTCCTTTAAAATTAAAAAAAAATTCTGACTTTTTTTTAAAATAGCTGTTTTATAAAATATATGGTAGATATTTGTGACTAGCTCATTTCAATGTAACCATTTATTTGTTTTGGTTGCTTTTAAAGTGGATTTAAAAAGGAAGAGAAATTTTTTTCCAGCAGTTGGCACTTCATACAGGGTCCTTAGGCAGCTGTCTCACTGCCATTTCTCTATCGGCAGGAGGAAAGAACCATTTTCATTAAAAGGAAACAAAAACCCAACCTTTTTTGCTTTAGAAATCCTTTGTTGGTCGTTTTTCGGTTAAGACAAAACGCAAGAGACACTTGCTGTCGGTATAAAATGTTTATTAAGAGTATTGGAAGTCCAAATTCATTAATATCTTTTAAGTGTTTTTGTGCAGCTCCTGCTCAAACTAGCGCTGTATTCGCGCGTACTTTACGGCAATAAAATGTCACAATCCATTCATGATAAACAGACTTCTAATAGAGTATTTATCTGTAATAATTAGATGGAAATATTTAGCACTGATAAAATTCAAAATGATCATAAAATAAATACCAATTCCGATCTAGAATAGAACTTCACAATTGGGTCTGGTTTCGGATCACACGACGGATCTGGACATCTATAATACAGTGTTTTCTCTGCTCTGGGACAATTTGAAGGGGAAAAAAAGTCTCTCATAAACGACTAACATGTTATCCAAGCCATGTGATTTAGTGCAGCAGTTTTATTCTTTGATTGCAGTTGAGCCTTGTGCCAAAGAGGCTTCAGTCTTCGTCATGATTGTATGTTGTCAGTTACCTTCTCGTGGTATTTGATGTCGTACTCCAGGATTACTCCGTTGGGCTGGTCCGGTTCGTGCCACAGCAGGGTCACACTGTTCTGACTGGCATTCTCCTGGCGGATCGCTAACACCTCAGAAGGTGCTAAACAAGACAACAGAGGGGCTTTATTAGTTGGCAAAGCAGCTTTAAATTTGATAATAACATTTGTTCCACAAAAAATATTTCTGGTGACTCTGCCCTTTATAATGTTTTTTTTTTCTAAGTCTAAGTCTATGTAAACACAGGAGTATATTCATATCATATCATGTCATTATACCATATTATCACATTTCTACCACCATGTTCATTTGTTAATCTATCATTCTCTAAGAATCAGTTTTTTTTTTTTTTTCCTGATTTAATGCGACACACACCTTGCAGAAAGTTTCTGTTTTGTCTTTTTTGGTCCACAGATTAATTTTTTCAAAAGTTTTAGGGATAATCTATGTTTTTTTGTAAAATATGAGATGAATCTTGGGCATTTTTTGCAAAGCAGTGTCTTTCTCCCTGAAGTCTCCCATGGTTCCATTTTAGTCCAAAACTCGTTTTCCGCCTTTTGAATCAGAAACTGTGATTTTAATTTTGCTATGTTGTTCTATTTCTTTTATTTTCTTCTGGGTACATATTTGTTGTGTTCTTGGATTCAGTCTGGTTGGTCAGTCACTCCTGAAAGGCTTGTGTGTTTGTTTTCTCTATTTGTGTATAATGGCTCTTTCTGTGGTTCTCCAGAAGTCAAAAGACAGAAATTTGTACTTCTTTGTTCTTTCTCTTTTTAACCCTTTAGAACGAATGCATATCAAAGGCCTTTGTTTCCAACCTGTTCTTGAATTTATTTTAGACACCAGCACGTGTGTTTATTCTAGAAATCTTAAACGTGTTCTTCCTAATCAGGCAGTATTTACTGAAATAGTTTTAGGGAATATGCCAGTAATCAAGTCTAAGCCGAATCGGAATTCCTACCGTACCCGTACGGCTTCTCCTTACCCCTCCAATCGTAGGGGCATTTAGAGGGGTAGGGTCGTCCGAAATAGTTTTTTCAAGTGTTAATTTCAAGCGAGGGTGTTCTGCGTCTTGCTGTGCCGCGGAGGAGAAACGCATATTTTCCTGTAACAACATATTACTAAAACTGAACAGAATTTCAAAAATCTGAAGATGTTTTTTATCATTCATTTTAACCATTGCATTTGCTCCATCTCTTTAAGTGCAAGTTAAGCAGTGAGCTAAAACGTATTTGGCAGTCACGAGTTCTGTAAGTCTTTCCACTAAAAAAGATGAGAGAGGCATGTGGGTGGAAACATCATAATGCTTTCTACCAGGATGCTCGCCAGGATTTTGGGCAGAAACCTCTTTCAGTCAGTGAGAGCATTGAGGATGAAACATGGCAATAATCCCATGTGCAGTGAAAGAGTGGCTATGTAAAAAGCCTTTCAAGGTTCTTGTGTGTTCTAGCCAGTCTCTGAACCTCCAATAAAGAACCTGTGTTGCTTGGCAAAAAACAAAACAGCTCTTGAGAAGAGCTAAACGGAAGAATGGACCAAAATAACAGCTACAGTGTGTGTAAACGAGGTGAAGACCAGCAAAAAACACTTGACCCTTTAATGGACAACCAGGGCTACATTACAAAGTTTTAAGGTTAACTTTTTTACTGACCGAATATTTATTTTGTGCTCCATTATACAAATAAAGTCCTTAAAAATTATACCCCCCAATTTTCTGGAGTCTTGTGATACATTTTCTCTCACAGTTAAAGTGTACATTTAATAGACATTACAGACCTCGCACATATTTTGAAGAGGAGTAACTTGCAGAATCTGAGACTGACAAATACTTCTTTGCCCCATTTTAATGGGTTAAAATGACTCCCTTTAAGGTTTTGAGTTAGTCACATCTGTGAATCCTACCTGCCTGGTTTGTTGTGATGTTTACCGATGCGTACGGAGGGCGCTCACTGCTCAGGTGAGTCACTGCATTTGTGGCCACGATGCGGAAGGAGTAGTTGGTGTGAGCCACCAGGTTGAGCACCGTCACCCAAGGTTCTGTAAGGCCGTTCCGCCGAGGAACAAACTTCACGCTTGCTGTCCCCAAACGCTCCACCATTCCTCCTCCAGCAGTTCCAATGCTTGCCCCGCCACCTGCTTTCCCTCCTCCGCCTCCTGGAGAAGCGGAGCAGTCCTCGCAGGGTCCTTCCCTGGAGCACTTCAGACACAACACGCTGTACTGCAGGTCGCTGCGACCCCCGGTGTCCAGAGGACGATCCCACTCTAAATTCACAGAGGTCCCGTTGACGGAGGAGATGACGTTCACAGGAGCAGATGGAGGGCCTGCAGAAAGAGCAGCAAACAGCCATCATCAGATTCCTCTAAAGGCGGATGCTATTCAAATGGCGGAGATTTCAGGTTGATAATTGAGGTTGAGATTTCAGACAAATTGCGCATTTTGTGGTCCAAGCACCAAATTTGGCATGGATGTACTTTAGGATCCCATCCATCCATCCATCCATCCATCTTCTTAACCCACTGTATCCCTTTCAGGGTCACCAAGTTACCCTGGCTATTGTTGGGTGAAGGCAGGGCACACTCTGGACAGGTCCCAATACATTCAATTGTTACAAAAATATTAAATGTCCAGTTTAAATAGACTGTTCATGCACAAAGAAACTTTAAATAATACTACTATGTGTATATTATAGATATATTTATTGTAAAATCTTGTATTTTCTAACAAATGTTTCAGAAAGAGGGAAACCTAACATACATCCTTTCCAAATTTGGTGCTTGCACCACAAAGCGCATAATTATTTTTTCAAAACCAACTCCAATAAGAGTCTGTTTGTGTTGTTTGTTTGTGTATCTGGGGGTGTTTGTGCTTACGGGAGCATGGGGCTGCTGGGGGGTCGTCTGCCGCTCGATAGTAGTTGGAGTCACATGGACAGGAGATGGCAGCTCTGGTCTCTGAGTGGCTGTGCTGTGGACATTTGCCACACGGGCCATCCCCTGCCACCGGTTTGTAATAACCCACCTCACAGGCTGCAGGGAGGGGGCACAGTCAACACAGAGCTCAGATTAGGATGATATGTAAAGAGGCTGCAGCTCCAAACACATGAATGACACTCTTGAAGCAAACATCTGAACGGATTCATTTCAGGACACCCCTCATCCCCCGCCCAATCTATGTATAATTACAGCCCTTGTGAGCGCGGAAACTGCAGAGCAGAGGAGATGAAAGTCAGACTTCTTTCTGCTCAAATTTGGGTTGCACTGTTGATACTCCCAGTGAGACCATCAGAATCCAGACCCCGTTTCAACCTTTTTCAGCTCCTCTGATACATATTCACTTTTAACTCTGCAGTGATTAATAATGGAGGGAGCTCAGATAAATATATTCTCTTTCCACGCGGTTAATGGGCTTCTGCTATGGTAAATGGGGCAGGGGTAATGCTCGCAAAGCGGCAGCAGACAACACCAAGCTGATGTTTGCTCTTGCTCAAAGGCTAATTGATGCTTTCCCACAATGATGTGTGTTTGCTTACAAATATAGGACTTTCCCTGCTGCCTTGATGAGTTAATTTCTCCTGCTAAAGTTTTAAATGGAAAGATAATAAAAAGTTGCAGCTTGGATTACTGAGATTGTCAGATAAAAATGGCTAATATTCCTGTGCCTCTTTTAACCTGTACCTGAAGAGTAAACACTCAGAAGTTCACAGAAGACTCCACAGAGAAAGCATCTAATAAATCAGCAATCCAGATTAAATTAACAATAATCTACAACATTTATGCAGAAAATTTGAAAGTCTTCTAAAACGAAAACTGACAATCTGTGATAATCGACGTTTTAGGTCTCCAGTTTTCTATTTGTTTGGTACGTTCCATTGCCAGAGTGGGTTAAAAGGGCTTTACACAGAGAAAGAAAGGTTAGGCAAACAGAAACAACTAAATCAAATCAAATAAAATATTAATACATATATTGACAGCTTTAGACTGAAATAGAAAAACTTAAAGCATAAGCCGCCATTTCAAGCACAACGTTCACTGTTTTGAGCATAAAACTTAAAAAAATGTTAAGTTCTCATAAAGATACAAAAATACAGTTTTAAATATTTGCAGTGAAAGTGTAAAGTGTAAAGTTCCGTTAACACTTTAAATTCAAGATGGAAATGATATTGTTAATGTGAGTGCTTGACTGACATTAACATGCTGTAAAAGACTGATTAAATAATGTAAAAAAAATTGCACCTCAACTTGACTGCCATGTTTCACACAAAAAACATTAAATGAAGACTGTTTCACAAAGAATTTGTTTTAAAAGTTCAACACATTTTGAAAAAAAAAATACCTTGAAAATTATGTTAAAAAAAAACATTTCTCTGTAAAAAAAATTACAGTCAATTTTTTTTCTACTTAAACATGCTTCATGAAGTGTAAGAAAATCCTTCATTTTATGTGGGCTGATAAGTACGAGGTTTACACAGCTGTCTATAACAAATCTTGTGTTCGTTTGTCGTGTACATAGTTCTATCGCCATTATTTATAATTCCCCATTTAATGTACCATGAAGCGCTAATTTCTGCCTGTCCTTTCAGTTACACATTTGGTTTTCCATTAGGAGTGACATAAAAACGAGTGGAGGTGGAGAGTAGAGAGCGTACAGAGAGTCTCTCTGCCTGGGGTTGTGGGTTTCTCATTTGACTTGTGTCAGAGCTGATGGAACCACAACGTGCGTTAATTAGCAGACCTGCGTGACGACTGTCACAAAGGAGCATCAGAAGATTAGTGTGAGCCACCGCTGAATGCTAAAAGCTGAAAGTGATGAAAAGCTCAGATGAAAGGCTCAGGATGGATCTGGATGTGTTTGCCTTTTTATTATCCACCTTAAAAAGATGCTAATTAAACCCTTTGAAATATTGTTTCTGTTTGAATAATTCGCTGCGTGTTTAGGAAGAAGTTACAGTCAAAATATATATAAGAAGACTTACATCCTTGATTAGTTTGTAAGGTACTTTTTCTACTTTATTTCTATCATTTAGTAAACACACCCACACAAGGTATAAATAAATTACCACTTAATGTCGGGAAAAATCTTTTCATCCGACCCCACAAAAACACGACATAAGGTAAATGCAGAAAAACTGAACTCTTAGTTGGTAAATTAACAATGAGAGCTTGAAGCGACTGAATAAATACGACAAGGTTGGATTTGTTGTTGTTAATATTATAAAGATAATGCCTTTATTTACCCAAAAAAATTCAGTAAAATATTTAATTGAAAGAAATCTTTTGAAAAGATCTGGCCAAGGCAACAGACGTGCATTACTACAAACACATTAGAAGACGTCAAAATCTAAACAGAATAAATGAAAAATAGTATAGTAATAGTCATGGTTTAGAGACCAGCATTGTAGCAGCCTAACTGACTTCAGTTTTTTGTCTTATGAAGTCTTAATGCTTGTGTCATACAAATGAAACAATGAATAGTTGTTCTCCATTCAGTACATCACCTAAAAAAACCTGTTTTTTTTTAACAAGCAGTGGTGATAGTGGATATATTTGTATTTTTCAGGCGGCAACCATTTAAGAAACAGAAAGAAAACAGAGTTTCAGAATAAAATGGTTCTCAGTTTGTTCTTTTAAGCTGCAAGACCTCGCTTTAGTGTCCCTGGAGGTGATTACGCCCTTTTTAGCCAAAATCAAATAACCTGTGGCGTCTCTTTTTTGGAGATCTTTTCTGCAGAGCGGCAGCAGTTCATTAAAAAATGTTGCCTCTTAGTTGTAGGATGGACCGTTGGCACAGAGTAAGCCCGCTCCTACTTCCTGTCATCCACCTGTTTGCACTCTGTCCTGCTATATTACAGCCCCTCACAACCCCAACTTAACATCAAAAAATGCAAAACAAAAATGGCGAGAAACGTATGATGTATCCAGCCGTACAGTGTTGAGCCAGGTACCAGCTCAGCCGACAAAATTGGAAACGTACATGGTTCTAGTTATCTACAAGTGGAAGCATTTGAATGGAGTGGACCTTGAGCCCACATGCCATCTTATTTTCTACCTCACAAGTACGCTCTTTTTTCAGGAGGGCATTTTTCTCCTCTGCTTCTGATTCACAAGAATTTGAATGAAGAAATACTCAGAAAAATGCCACAAGAACATGTTTAAAACACCAAAAACACAATTTTCATTGGTATAAGTCTTTGAGGCAAACCTCTAATGAATTGTTTCAGTGGAAAACTTGAACTAAAGAACGAAGATTTACAAATCTATAAATGTTAGAAAACCAAAACATTTCATACAATTGGCACATTAAAATGAAACTAAATTCATTTTTGGAATTTAAGCTCTAAACAACGCTGTGACTAACTTTATCTGATTCAGGTGTCAGATTTTACTTTAACTTTCCAACTTTACCACTGTCAAATAAAGCTGATCTTAAGATAAATATCTATATCTATATATATAGATATATAGATATAAATAAATCATGCTCTTTATGTACAAAAACAGATAAACTTAGTGTCCCTTTCTTTCACCCTGCAGGCACTAAAAACATTTTATTTTTCAATATTTATCACAAACTGTTGTTTCTTCTTTGCTGTGATCCATCTTAATCCTTCCATCCCTGCAGGATTTTTTTTTTCATTGTAAAGCACCTAAGTTGAAAAACAGGTCAAGATAAACATCACAGCCGCTCGATCATCAAGAAGAGAAGCGGCGAGCTCTTTGAAGTCTCTGATAGTTTTGCTGGGAAATCTACACATAAAGTCCCACAGACCTGCGAAGGTTATGTTAATGCAGGAACGCATACAAGCAGAAGCGGTGAGGTGGTCATGGATACCAGCACAGCAAAATGAACCCTGGGTGAATATGCAAAACCAAAGAGAGAAGGTGGTCTGCTATGAACCAGTTACGCTCACCTTTTTATTTATTTATATTGAATGAAAGGATAACATTTAGCAATGTAAAAAAAACAGTATGTTAATGAAAAATCCACATTCCTGTTGATCAAAAGCATGTATTTATTGGATGTTTTGTTAACTGTATAAAACCACAAATTCTTTGCTCTTAGTCATTATTTAATTATATTTTTTAAAGAACTGGAAACTGCTTCTTAACATGCTTCAGAGATACTTAAAGCCTTTAAAGTTTTCCTTCCAGCATACAGTACAGTGGACCATCACTATATCATGGTTTACCTTTTGCCTTGTCACTGTTTTGGAGATTTTTTCCAGTGTAAAAATGCATTCGGTTTGTTAAATTAAAGCAAAGCTTCTTTCGCAATCAGATCTTTGTTTTCATTCTATAGTGGTGGACTAAATTTGCTATGAAGGTTTGAACTTTGAGAGTTTAAACAAGAGAAAATGTTTTTAAAATGTTCATGTCTGTCTTAGAAAAGTGTAAAGTATGTAGTAAGGTGTTTTACAACCTTAAATTTTCGAACTGCTCATTGCGGATTGTTTATTCACCAACTTTGGAATTCTTCTTGAAGTAAAAGAAACTTTGACTATCTTTTTGCCACAAGACTCGGATTTGATAAAGACCAGGGGCCTCATTCATAAAACTTTGCGTAGGATTTGCGTCAGTCGTCATTCAGTCGTCATTCGGATTTATAAAACCGTGCGCACGCTCAACCTACGGATTTTTCCTTTAATAAATCACAACCAATTCTAAATGTAGCGCAGCTTTTGCGGCTTTATGACACGCCCATAGTTGCCCATAAATAGTCAGTGAAACGCCCACAAGTCAATATTCATTGATTGCAAAATCATGGCAAACACAGAGAGGAAATCAAAAAAACATAACTTCACTTTATGTGAAGTAGAAGTTATCGTTGGCGAGGTGGAAAAGAGGAGAAAAATGTTGTTTGGAGGGCACAGTATGGGCATTACTAATGCCAAAAAGGCACGTGAGTGGCAAACGGTGCCAGTCGCCAGGAATCCTAGTGTTGTTAGGACTTGAAGTGGGACTGGCACGGCGTGGTTCCTTCGAGTGCTCCTCTGTAACGCCGGGCGCAAAAGCCCGCAGAGGTCCAACAGGACGGCTCGAGGAAGTCGGAACCGGCTCATAAGCCACTCGTCCTCGTTTGCCAGCAAGTCTTCTTGCTGTCTTAAGATGCGTTCACTCCGAATTCTTCCATTTGCCACATCTTCTAAGAGCGCAAGATCAGCCATTGTGCGTCATTACGCATTGTGATGGGGCATTTTATTTCCCTCCATTTAATTACATCTGACAAGCTACAGATGTCGGTAATAATCGACGTGGAAATGGGAAATTGATCAGCGCAAATGTAATTTCTTGTTGCTTTCTGAATGGTTGAGACATACGCCATACATTGTTTTATCAAAAATAAAACAAACTAAAGGCATATGCATGAATACCATAATTCCGTAGCTTATGAAGAAATGTTTTACTATGAAAACAACTTTCCCCAGTGGACAATTAATACGTCTGTCTGTCTGTCCGATTGCACCTATATCTGCTCCGCCAGACGGACACATTGACGAGAATATCAGTTTTGAACATTATTTCGTTCTGTTAACTATATTATTTATGAGGATGAATTGCACAACATGCCAATATTGAAGAACATATTTCACTTTTCTTTTTGCAAATATGTGTTCTTTTGAATTTCTGTTATAATTTTCGTTTGATTTTTTTGTTTGTTTCACTGCTGATCGATCAAACGGGTGTTCGTGTAGGCTGTTAATTGTAAGATTTGCTTTGTGAAGTCTTCATGTTATTTCTGAGAGGCAGTATTGTCATTTTCACTTTCACGTGTTTCTTCCATCTGCCGACGGTGTCGCCATTTCTCATTTCACCCGTTTTTGTGCGTACGCCTGGGTCAGAGCTTGCGTGAAGGACCGCACATTTTCCCTTCAAGTTTGCTTTTTATAAATATCAATTATTGCGTAGAGAGTGGCGTACGCCTTCTTTTGTGCGTATGTAACGTTTATAAATGAGGCCCCAGGACCTGGAGAGCAGTAGCAGTAGATGCAGAGTGAAACAGAGGATCATGGGTCATCCCAGGGCACCTGAGCTGGACAAACACTGTGACCGGCACCTTCACTGTTACCGTGCAAGAGGACTATATGCAGGACAGGGTTTAGCAGCAGAAAGCTGATGAAATCAAGCAGAGACCAAGAAAAAGTTCCATTCACATTGACAGCAATGAAAAAGAAAAAGCCCAAAAGGATAAAGAAGAACAGAGAGAGAATTTAGGAATTGGAGATCTGAAGATAGAGGAAGGAGATGCAGTCCATGAACACACCACTTCTATAGGTTCCACTGTTTGCGAGTGCGCACTTTACCAAGAGTGTGAACATGCTCGTGTGCGATCGTATGTGTGCTATCCGCCGTGTCAGTACCTGTCATGGGAGTGCAATCGTACCGGCAAATTTGCATCACAATGAATCTTAATAGCTGTGTGCAGGATCGGGTGCTGACCTTGATTTATTCCCTGTATAAGTGGATAAATAAATACATGTGGATAACAGGGAGCTGCAGAAAGCACATCATCATCCCACACGTGAGGAGATTCAGGGAGAAGTTTAAGATGTAACCTGGCTAAGCTTTTGAAAGCTTCCATTCTGAAGGTTCCCTCTTTCTGCTCTGCTTCAATGTTGCATTATCCATGCACCGGCCACTTTATTAAGTACACCTTGGTAGTGCCAAGTTGGACCCCCTTTTGCCTTCATAACTCGCTTAATTTGTGGTGTCATATATTTAACAAGGTAATGGAAACATTCCTCAAAGAGTTTGGTCCATATTGACATGAGAGCATCACGATATTGCAGCAGATTTGTCGGCTGCACATCCATGATGCCAATCTCCCGTTCCACCACATCCCAAAGGTGCTCGATTGGGTTGGAAAGCCATTTGAGTCCAGTGAAATCATCGTCATGTTCTAGAAACCAGTCTGAAATTTTCTTCATCTTTTAAACTATCATTGTTGTTGACTTGGCATCTTTACAACAACTTTTTATTTCTATTTAGTCTTTTATGATCCTCCGGATAGGCCTACATTTTGCTCTCTAAGCAGCGGTGCAGAGCAGAGAGGCTTTAACAGACAAATGAGTCCTTCTAAAAATCGTGTCACTTCCTGGTGTTTGGCCTATGATTTAGAGAGAACCAGGAGGCACAGGAGGAGATAAAGGTCTTTATCTTCTATTACATCAGTGATAAAGGGAAATGAGAAGTGCTTGGTACATGAGATGAACAAGTTAGACCAGATGTAGATTAGAGCACAGTCAAAGCAGCATTGTGTGAAACCACAGGAGGTTTCAGGAGGAAAGCGATGTACCTCTGAGAGGCAAGAGGAACCCTGCTTGGTTGCAGTTGTGTGTCTTCACTCAAACATTCAAGCATCTTTAGGCATTTTCTAATACTGTCACAAGTTTGAAACAGGTGACATTGCTTTGTCCTCATGCTCTTCCGCGGGCTTGCTGTCAGTACAAGAATAAATGTTGTTCGAAGAATCCTTGAATCTCCATTCCATGTACATAATCACACCCTGGCCTAGTTAGACAAAAGCACCCCTACATTCAAACTCAACATCATGTTTTATGGACTAACTGAGTAACCTTCAGAGGAACGTTCTCACTGTATGTGGTGCAGAGGGGATGTCAGATTTTTTAACCCTTTATTTTTGTTCTATGAAACTAGGACAAGTGCTTAAAAGTGATTTTTGTCTTTTTCTAAATTCATGCCATCAACAGTGGTAGATTTATAAGTTGTGCACGATCTTCAAAAATAAAACGCTGTGAGGTGTCCCAGCTCTGATGCAGCATCGACCTTGTAAAGGAAGCGAATGCACACCAAAATCTTCCAGAAAAACCTCTGCAGGCTCCTCGCCTGGTTCCCCAGGGAGAATCTGAAGCCACAAACAAGCCACAGCGACTGTCTGCGTGATGGATGAGTGTGTCTATAAGATCAGCTGTGGAAATGGGACACTCGCCATCCACACTGTCCTTTCCCACTGCACGCATAGTTCAGACACCAACAGCTGGACAGGTGCTCTGCTGCAACCCAATGTTTAATCGAAAGCATCACCCTTCAGTCTGAGACGAGCTTAATTTACCCTGCATTAGGTCTCCATATACAGAGTTGTATAACCTTGGGGATGAAATGTATTGAGCTTGTTAAGAACCCCTTAACAAGCATAGATAGATTGGTTCAGCTGATTTGTTTTCGAGTCAAATGACAACACAGAAAGTCATAATTATTTTGGGGACATTAAAGTATGAAAACATTTTTAGTCTGTCTTCCTATAAGAAGTTGCCTGGGTCATCTGCCTCTGTAAGAAGTCTGAATTATCTTGGTTAAGGACACGACCTCCAAGGGAAATAAAATGTTTATTAAAATCTAAATCAAAAGTTAACAAAACCAAAAGAGGGAACCACTGTCATTGCAATGACAGCTAAGGCTCAAAACAGGGTCTAATGCTGGAAAGAAGGTGAAGTTGATACATTATAAAAACCTTTAAAAAGGATTTAGGTCCACAGCAACTATACACTTTTTCATGCTTTGGACTGAAAAATGTGTAAGGTGATCTTTACAACCATCCATCCATGTTTTATCAGCAAATATGGATGAATCTATCCAAATTCTAAACTCGCTTAATCCTTTTTGGTGGATTGCTAGAGCCCATCCGGCTACTGTTGAGCATAGATGGGGTAAAGCCTTGACAGTTTGTTGATTTTTACATCTTTACCATAGTTTCCCTTAGTAAAATTATTCTAGAACTCGTTCTTAAGGCTGATTTACACTAGTCTGTCTGCAGTGCATCTCTGTCTCATAGACAAAAAAAAGAACATTCACTAATCAATAGGATTGCTCACATCGCCTTCGTCACGTCTGCGTCTCACATCTGTCCCCGCACAACGCAACACAAGCTTTACGCAAGAGTTCTGTGTCCAACAAAACACAGGTCTAGGGTTTAAAATGAAAACTTCCATTGTACTTTCAAAATAAAACTTAAAATTCGATTTTACATTAAAGGTGACATGCTAATGCAGATAAAACCAGTGTTCCTTTTCATCATCATCAATCTTTGTGTCATGTTTTATATGAAAAGTGCTATATAAATAAACTGCTTGACACCAGAACAAAAACATTAAGCAAGCACAGCAATATAAAAATCAAAATAAATCCCCCATCCCCACCCCTGACCCACACAGAACTCCTAATCCCATTCACGCCTCCAACCCCCCTGAATGATGGAGATTTTCATGCCATGGACAAAAAAGTTTTATTGCGGAAGGACAAGATCATGACACAATTTATGACACAAACATGCATTTTGCAAGGACTTTGTGAGGAAGGGGAGGGTATGGGGCCTGATAGTTTACTTTTTGGATGAGCGAAGTGAGCTGAACAAAGTGCTCAACAAGACACAATGCAGACAATGTAAAGTAACTGACTGACTGCCAGAAGGCATCAGATGGATGCCCTGAAACTTGCAAAGTCTTGTCAATTAATCAATTCGTCTACTTTTAACCCAACATAAATAAATTCTGTTTGAGTGTTCATCAAACTCTTTTTTTGTTGTTTTTGGGTTTGCTGTTTTACTGACTCGGTCACAAACCGGAAACAAAAACATCCCAGTTGATCGGACCTGTAAACAACGATTACCATATTTTCCACACTATAAGGTGCAATTATTGATTTAAAAAAACCTGGAGCATTTTATATATGGATTTATTCTGGTTGTCTTTACAATAATGAAGCGGTTTTGAGAGGTGTATGGTGCTCTGTCAAAATGTCAGTCTGTTTTTTTGACAAGTTGAAAACAAAGTTCTGTATTGTAAACACACTAGCATCGCTAACTGGTAAGGGTGTCGGACTGTGTTTTTTGTGTGTTACAAATAAGGTAGGAATTAGCGAAGTCACAATAATGTTTGTGTTACCGGTAGTCTGCTTTTACGTGTTGCAAGCAAGATTGGGAGTAATGGGTATAGCAAATACGCAAACATGGCTTACTCTTCTAATGTGGCAACGTGTAGCGTGTTACAAACAAGTTCTAGAGTTACTGTGAATGCAGGTAAAGTTTGACTGACTGACAGACTTATCTCTGACTCTTTTGTGACACTTAATGTGCTCTATAGTTTGGTGCGCCTTATTTATATGCGCAGAAAATCGGGTAAATTTCAAAAGCTATACACACAGAAATAGTTCTATTTGGTAGATACTTCTATAAACAGAAATGTTAGTGGGTATATTTACACTTTTCTTTACCATATAAGTTCATCCAAATATCAACAGATGTTTGAGACAACTGAGAGAACTGCTGAGTATGGGCATCGACATCTCCAGCCCCATCACACCCCAGCCTCTCTGGCCTCCCTGGTCACTCCCCCACTGAGTTTGAATCAGTTGCATCAATGAAGCCATCACAAAGGAAGCATTACCACAGTGTTTTCCTGCGGAAAATGCCTGGTAATTACAAATCAAACGAGACAAATACATCCCGGTTAATGAGCGTTAAACGGATGTTAATTATCCGATTGAATGGCTGTCACCATTAAACTGTGTCTGATGAAGGCAGGGAGAAGGGGGTCAAGGGGAGTGGGGAGCTGGAAGAAAAAAAAAGTCGGGTTTCAAAACAGACGGCTGCTGTAAAAGGCGTATTAGCAGCAGATTGAGGAGATCAGACGGTGTGAAGCATGTGCGTCAGAAATGCAAACGCAAAAGGAGAGGCAGCGGGAGGGGAAGGAGTCTAAACTTTCCTCTTTTCCCGACATTACCAATCGCTGCGAGGCCTCATAGGGGAAATTAATCAAGTGCCTTTGATTATTTATATATTTGAAAAGGACAAAGTGTGCAAGGGGGGAGCCGAATGGAGTCACACTGTGCTAATATGGTCACAGCCAGTCTAGCAAGGAGGTTCAGTCAAAATATATCCATCACCGAAGGACAGAAAAAAATTATAATGATTGATGTCTGTGTGAGTCTGCACAGGGGGACAGTCAATAATGTGTCCCCAAGGGATAACAGGATTTCCTGTCATTAACCGCAGATCATCAAGCCAATGTCATCAGATGCAGGGAACACGCTGAGGTAGATTCTGTGCCTCACCTTTCAAGTTTTCCAATGCGACTTTACAAATGAAACAATTTCAAGGCGGTTTTTCTCTTTTTGTTACAATCCTTTAGCCGATCAAAAAGTACTTTGCTAACATCTATTGGTCTTCCTGAGTCAGAAAAAGATATATTTGAATCAGAAAAATTGGTGAAACAGTTTTATCATGACAGCAGTAAGCAGAATGGAAAACCACGGTAAACAAGTCATTCGATGAGCTTAAATATTAGGCTGTCACGGCCATCAGCGCCCAACTTAAGTGATTTCACATTTGAATCGGCACGCGTCACCAAATACGGAGTTATAATTTAAAAGATGCTCCATAAACTTCTGTAAATGAACAATAAAACAGTCAATAGTTGATTTAAATACTTGATCAGGAGTATTATCAATCAGTTGCTCCTCATCTCTTTACTTATAATGGCTTGAAATGGTGGTTTGGTGTTATACTAATTTAAATAGTCAGAAGAGTGAACTTTATTCTGAAGTTGACAAACTTTAAACTTATGTTTATGTTTTAGCACCAATATGCAAACAAACTTTTAAAATGAGAATTAATACAACAAACTCCGGTTTCTTAATTCTTCCGATCTCATTTTCTGAACTTTAATAGCTCAAAATCACCAAAGTATCTAAAAATATGCAAAACTGGAGTCCTGAGACTTGAAGACATTTCTACCGATCATTTGTATGTCTTTTAGACAACTGTTGTTGTGATTTTGGGCTATATAAATCAAATTGAATTGAAAATTGAATAATTGTCTTAAGGAAACAAGAAAAAAAAATATTAAAGAGGGAAATGAATAAAAAGCTTTACTAATTAAAAAAAGTGCCAATCTATCATTGCAAAAATTATTAGCCAGATTTAAAATGAAGTTTTCATGTAGCATTTATATCAATAGTTGTTAATGTAACATTTCATTGAATGTTTTTTAATAGTAACATTTTTCTTTTTGATAAATGTAGACATCTATAAATAATACATAGCACATGACTTTTTAAACTATTTTTTGTAAATAAATAAAAAAGTTATACTAAACCTTTCTCTTTTAGTGAAAAAGAAAAAAAAAGGCTGACCTAATTTCATTGATGGGAAGGAAAATGGACTTGTAAAAGGCACTAGTACTGGTAAAAGTACTTATTGGTAAAATCACTGTATTTCTTAGGAACAGAAAGTTCAAGTCTGTCTACAAACTTCATTGTCGCTGCAGTTTGGCCGACACAGAATAATGAAGGAAATGATGTCTTAACTGGCCCCTTCTTTAGAATTACCAGCACCATGAGTATTCCGGACACACTCACATATTCAACAGTCCGCATCCGTGCAAACTTGTGGGTCTCCAACGGAGGCCGCAAAGAGGCAGAAGTAAATGACAGCGCCCTGCGTGCACATCAGTTTAACTCAACAAGAAGCCCGGGCAGAAAATCATTTGAAGAAGTCCCGCAGTCCCTTCAGACAGACGCTGCCGGCTCCTCAGTGATCTCCTATCATGCTGTCTGTCTCTTTACTGTCAGCTCTAATGGCTCTTAGACACTGGACGGGGACACGGGTGGTTGCTGGGGGCCGAGGGCAGCACACACTCAATCAATAATTTACCCAGCGCCTCGCCTGATTTGTGTGTCTGTGTGCGTCTTTTTTCTTATTTAAGCATTTATATGGGCAGCACATGAGATGATTTGTGTTTTTTTTCATAGATGTTTCAGTGGGTGTGTGTGTGTGTGTGGCCCACTGCACCTGGTGTGCAGATAGGGCTTTGGCCAATCACAATAAAGATTGGAGGAAAGTTTGAGTGACACAACAGCGCCATGCCTGGCTGAGATACGATTCATTCTGTTATCACACTTTCCTAAACACACACAAACACACACGCACACACCTCCACAACAGCTTAAAAGGGCTAAAATATTTAACAGAGCACATTTTTCTGTTTCACAGTTTCCTTAATCTTTCCTTTCTCTTCTTATTTTCATGTTGTCTTTTGCATTTGTTTTTCTTGTAGTTTTTAGTCTTTTTCATGCAGCTTTTTCATCCTCTTTGTCCTTTTTCTTTTGTCTTTTTTGCTGCACAGTCTCATCTATTCTCCAATCCCCTCATTTCCTGATGTTGTATTATACTTGTGTTCATTCTTTTTAACTTTGTCATTTTTGTACTCTCTATTCTTCTTTTTCTCGCTGATGTGTTCAAGGGAACCCTCTACCCATCATTCATCTGTGGCCCTGAAGCAGTGGTGGAGCTAGACTTTGTATGTGGGGGGCCCAAAGAGTTTGGAAGGGTAGCAAATGCATGAGTGGAAGGTCAATACGAATGTTGTTACTCCTTCGGCTTTTCCCATCAGGGATGGTTTCTTATTTCACAAATAAGAAACCAAAAAAGGTGTGAGACATCATTGATTGGAGGATGATTTTTGCTCAGCTTTTCAGACAAAAGTCATATTTCATGGGAATATCTACCAACAGAAGACATTTCTTTGAGCTTCTGGGCCATAGCCATCGCTAAAGTTTGGTGTTCTGTCAATCAACTCTGTACCCCAGTTAAGGTCCATGATCCTTCTGCTTGTCGTCTTCTTTCAAACTCAAACATCATCCTCCAATCAGTGATGTCCCCCAATACTTGCCCCTTTTGGGGTTTTTTTGTTTTTTTTTATTTCTGAAAATCAATTTTGTTTTCTAAATAGTTATTTTATGCTTTGGTTTCTAGATTTATGCTTTGATTTATTAAGTGTATTGGTTTTTTTTTTCATTATTTATTTTGCTTTTTTTTAACTTTACATTTTTGCTTCGAGTGATTTGTTGATGTGGTTTTCACTTCAGGGCCACCATACGCAACTTATTTCTCCTCATCCTCTTTACAATTTCATTTTTCTGATTTTTTTTCTTTCAGCTGTTCTATTTTATTTTCTTCTTTTTATCTTTTTTCTGGCTTTATTAACCTTTTCACCTGTGCTTTTGACCTTTTGCATGTCCCTTTTAGCGTGTCTGCGCTGTTCTAATGTCGTTTTCCTTCATCTCTTTCCCCGTTTCCCTCCGCCTTCCTTGCTGCCAGATACTGACCAAACAAGATCCGATTTCGTCCATGGAGAACCAAGCAGACGTGCACAAAATGACTAATTAGTGGTGGCGCAGAAATCACAAATCCCTCACTGCCGACACAAACCCTAACAAACACATGCGAAGACGCTTAATGAGAGCCACACAGCTGGAAACCCACACGTTTGTCCATTAGCACACGTGTTGTCAGTACATTGTTTCCCAGTACGCAGCATGCAGCTGCTGCAGCTGTGCTGGCTGTTGTTTCGGGCTTTTGTGAGGTGCTTGGTTTTGGCTCTTTGGCAGTTATTAGGTGCTTTGTGTGTCCGCAGCACAAACATAGTGGGCCTATTAGGAAAGTCTTTCAGTGCTGAATATCCTAATTTGGACTGATTGAGATTTTTCTATTAGCAGGTTGTCAAGCTCTGCCAACTCAGGATTTTTCGTAGTTTATTGGCAAACTTTCAGTCTGACATGTGGGAACATGTTTTTCACGCTCCTGCAGAAACGTTTGGGTTGGTTACCTTGTCCTACTCAATCAGTTGAGAATGTCGAGTCTGTCTTGATATGCTTTTAAATTAAATGTAAAATATATGCAGGCACTTTTTATGTAAACTGACAAATACAGAAAATCTGCATGAATGTCCTTTTCCATTTCACAGTTGCAGCTTTACAGATTCTGTTGTTGCTGGGCTACACTGAAAAGCAAATTAGTACGAAACTGCCTGATCACCTTTTATATGAAACACAAACCAAGGAAAAAAGCTGAAAAATATTGTATGGATAGGACCCTTTTATGCTTTAGTCATATTCACCCGTATGAGGGGTTGACCCGTACGGCTGCTTCCGGTTTTTGGGTTCTCCGGGGCCGTGGAGGGTTGTAGACAGGAGCGTCCCCATCTGACAGGAGAGCACACGAGTGTCTAATGCTACAACTAAAGTGACAGCTTCCAATGAAAATAACACAATGAGCGGCCTGCTTGGTCTTGTCACGGGACATAATAAGAAGAGCTGAAAAAGCCTGCACATGGCAAGGTAAAAACTCTTAGAAGGCACCAAGAGAGTTCAGGTTAAGGTTTAGGTTATGGTTTAAGTTACAGCCATACAGGAGTATCAAGTCAAAGGGCTCAAGTATACTTCCCCTAAAACCTGATGACTGCTTTAAATGATTTTCTAACACCCCATGCATCTTTTACACTTCTCTGGGCACTATATCAGCTGCAAATGGTTTCTTCTCTGGCATAACCTGCATGCTACGATGCTCAAACTTCACCTGATTCTGCCCATCAGCAAGGCCTGCAAAGTCCTGATAATCACAATCAGGCGGAGGGGGGGGGCCGGAAAAGAGGAAAAACACGCATGATGGGGATCCTGAAGACCGGAGGTGAGAAAACTTGTCCTTGTTGTGTCTCCGGAATGCTGTGCGGGTTTCCTCCCCTGTCAGTGACCTACTTTGCTCACACGGTGGGGTGGATAAGGCTATCATCGGTTCCAGGCATGTTGAAGGTGTAGCTAGTTAGCAGGATGAGGACAATAAAGGAAAACACCATTTGGCAATGTTTAAGGGATTTTAAGATGAATTTTAAACATTGAGCAAAAGAAGGTTTTAAAGGTAAAGTTTCAGTTAATGATAAAAAATTTTCTTCTACTCAATAAAAAATATCTTTAAAAACATAATAAATTATGTGTTCTTGTGTTTGTTATGCTTCTGGAAAAACCCTTAAATTGATGTTTTATGTGTCTGTGAGAAATGTATGTCACACTAACGCGTTTTTTCCTTTCCGTCCCTCAACCGACATTTTTACGTTTTTTTTTTTTTGTCTATTGTAGCATCATCCCAATCACTAAAGCTGAACTAATTTAGAATTTTGAAAAACAAAGCATATTTAGAAAGGTTTAAAAAATGTGTTTGTTGAGTGCAGAATATTCCTGCTGGAATGGTATTGAAGGTGTTCTGTGTCATTTAGAACAGTTGTTTTTGTTTGTTTGTGTGCGTTCACATCAGGCAACTTTCCCGCCCCGAGGCCGTGCACGTGGGCGCGTTCCTCCAGCCTCTGAGTTATTTGCCTCCAAACAATAACAGTGTTGTTGATCAGCAGTTGTTTACAAAGTGCCAGGAGGATGGAACTAATTTGATCACTCTGTATTCCCCCGTCTCTCCCACTCCGGAGACGGTTTCAATTTAAGATCCCTATACTTTCTCTGTGGTAAGTTGATTCTGACAGCAGTTATGAATGTCGTGTTCTACTCAAGTGGTCACGAGCTGCAGAATAATGAAGTTCTCACCAAATCATCTGTTCCCCAAATCACTTAGCTGTATCTTCATTAGGAAATTTACAGCCTGAAGGAAATCAGAGTGGGATGCAACTGAGAGACACAGCAGCTCTGCAGCACTCGCTGCCTGACAACCAGATTAATCGCCTGCATTTCACTTCAAACTGAGAATGCAGAGCGAATGTGTACAGTTGTCTGCATGGATGCTTTACCATTATTTACTACATTTAGGATTCTCTTCATTCTCAGACCTTTTTTATCCAAAAAAGAGTTTAAAGTAAAAAATAAAGAAAAGGTTCATTACTTTTTTAACTTTAGTTGTAAAACTTAAAATTGAAGAAACAAATCAAAAAGAATTCGATTATGTAATGATGCATAAGATGGACAATCCAGTGAGATTTAGACTCAGCAATATTAACTTTACAGTTTCTTGGGATTAAATGGACCAGGGCACACAGCAGCAGCAGAGGGAACACAATCTTGTCTCCCACTGACTGACGATAGATGATAAATTCTGATAAATGCTGGGAAGATTGACCAAAGAGTGATCAGTTTTACTAGAAATCCTGTTGACGTAAATTTAGTGTAACACAACTATAGCTGACAGCCACTTGCAGGCGACCATGGGTGGTAAATAAAATAGAAATCCTCCTGCCTTAGTGTTGGTCAATCAATTAAAAAAACTAAACAAAAAGTGTAGGAAAATAAACATGTTTACCCATAATTCATATAAATTTAGTAAAAGAAATGTTTACATTTTTAGTTTTCCTATTTTTTTCTGGAGTTGAGACTTCTGGGGAGTAAGGGGAGGCAAAAATGCTGTTTTGATAAAAGTAAGAATAATAAAGTAGTTTGAACTATTTACTTTTGATCCTTCTATTGCTAATGTCCTTCCACTCTTGTTCTGGTTTGCCACCCTTCCAAAGTCCTCTTGCCCACCGCCACTGGCTCAGTGATGTGCTGCATTGTCCTCTCATCTTTGACATTTATTATTTCCACTAATGGGTGTAAGTGGCCGTTAAAAAAATACAGTTTATAGTTTTTATCTTTAATTACCAAACACCAGTCAACTGTTAAAAAAAAATGCTAAAAGAAAATGGAATGACATGAGCTTAGTAAAATTACAAAAATGGGCTAATTTGAACAAATTCAATAAATGATATAAAATGGAAAACTAAACCAAACAAACAACATTAACATTACATTTCTCAGTGTTATTTTGGACTGCATACAGTTTCCTGGCTGTTAGAAGAAAAACAAACTTAAACTTCACTGAAACTGAAAAGGTTTTAAAAGATTGAAAGGTTTAAAGATGTAAACATAGTTATAAATACAACTAAATTGGACTATAAAAGCTTGATGAAAATAAATCAAAAAGTAATTTGGTCATTATTACGCTCAGTTAAGTTTCAATTACTTCTTTTGTTGTGTAATAAAGCAGAAAAAGTTTTGGAATCGATAATCGAATGTTGAGTGACAGCAACAAAAACTTCAAGGACCTTGGAGCAGCGGGGGGTCCTCACCCTGTCAGAAACTGTTATGCACAGGTCAGTATGTGGGCTTTCAGCCATCCAACTTTGTGTTTCAGTCTAGGTGTGTGCGTCCACCTCTTCATGAATCAAGTACACTTGAAGTGGAAAAGAGAAGCGACACCAAAGAAGCAGGTGCTTAAAAGCCAGAGCAAAGTCTCTGACTTTACTGTGTCGAATGCACTCATATAAATTACAAAAGAATGTTCAACCCTTCTTGTTGTCAAGCGCAGACAAAAAGGGATAAATTTTACTTCATAAGACAGGCTGTCACCGTTTTCCTTCCCGTGTGCGTTTCATTGTTAATTTAACTTTTCTTTCCAACCTTTTCTCCAATAAAACTTCAATCAATCTCGTAAATCCAGAAAAGAACTGGACCTTCTCCTTAACACATAAAAAGCCAATAATGATAAATTACCGTAATATTTCATAAGATTTCTTTTTTATATTTAAATGTTCCTTTTCTAGGCTGCGTGGTGGCGCATTGGTACATTCCTGGTTTGAATCCCAACTGGGACCATTCTGTGTGGAGTTTGCATATTCTCCCGGTACAATTAATGGATTTTCTATGAGCACTTTGCTTTTTCCCCACTCTCCAAAATTGGCTATGGGTTAATTGGTGTTCCTACTGTATATTGCCCCCAGTATGTGCATACAAGTGTGGTTGTGTAGCCCTTCGACAGACTGCCGATCTGTACAGGGTGAACCCTGACTGAAGATGGATGGATTCTCTGCATTTGGCCCTTGCCTTGGGGGAGTGAGGAGTTCCAATCACAGTCATGTTAAAGAACCATTTGGTGGTTTTTACACTGGATGGATCATCTCTGTCACCCAAGGGATACTGAACAACAGAAAGACTCAACAACATCCTGAAAATGGCCGAAAGGACAAAATAAAGTTAGAACACCTGTTGAGCTCACCCCTTTGACTGTATGTGAGAGCTGGACTGAGTTGGAGTGAAGTCACTGTTAGAAAATGATGGCGGTAACTGAATGTCAATCCAGTTGCTGCCATGTTGTAGTCAGAAACCTTCAGTGAGCAGTGATGGACTCGATTCGGTCTAAGTCATCAATTTTACAGCAACCACTCTTGACGATCAGAAGTGTTTACACTCCAATCATTTGACAAATCAATTGTTTTCAACGTTTAACTTACGACCACTTTTATTATTGAGGCATCTGATTAGCCAGTTTATAACTTAAATAACTAGCACATAAATAAATATTGTAAAACAAAAAAACAAAATTAGCAAGAGCATGTTTAAAAAATGTAGTCAAGCAAATAATGAGTAATAGCTGTTCATTTCTCAGTAGAATGGATTTTGGCTTCTTGGAGCCAGCAGTTACTTTCTAGGGGGAGGGGTCACTCAGTCCAGTTCTCACATACAGTCAAAGGTCCACCCATCTGCTGATCAAATAAACACAGCCATAGCAATGCACAAATTTTAGCTCTAAAATTCCCCCAAAGTAAATATTGGAATTTAAAAAATTCAAGAAAAAAAGGGGAATAAATAATTTTTCTCAGTTTTACTTGATACATTTTAGGCTTTTAATTACACATTGACTTAGGATGTATCACTTTAAGAGCTAGTTGCAACCAGAATAATTCAAAATGATCAATGAGTTTCCAGCATACTGTCTCACAAACAATTGGTTTATTTGAGGAATGCAAGAGATGTGGTGAAATATGAATAAAAAAGGTTTTGTTTCTGAAGAAATCTCAGCAGGTGTGCCTGAAAGTCAGATTTTACTTTGAAGTGTCTGAGCGAGAAACTACAAACACTCTGACACTTCTGTGGGGGTGAGATTGTCACACTCCTAAAGTTCAACATTTGGTCAGGTGGATGTAAAGGTTTTAACTCAGATGTGACTCACTTTTAAATTCTTCTTAAGAAATATCAAAAGGGGGAAATGAAGGATTTTATTTTCATAAAAGCCCATCATATATTTTTATATACAATTGTTTTATACAGATTTGTCATGTTCTAGGATTGGGAATCCTGCCTCAACAATATTTATTGTTACACGTCATTCGGATGCCATATTTATTTGGAGAGTCCATATTTAGACTTGGGAGCAAAACAGCATTCACATTTAAGTGCTTAAGCAGTTTTTTCTTTAAATCCACCTTTATTTTAAAAAGTGACTTGACTTATAGTCCACCTAAAAATAATTTTTATTCATCTCTTATTTTACCAGTTCTCCTTCACTGGAGTATTTTCCCCCTCACAGCCTCCTCCTCTCTCCCTCACATGCAGGAGAGTTCGCTGACACGAGTCAGAGAGGCTCTGAGCAATCTCTCAATCCCTCAGCGCCTGCAGAAGCCAATAATTGTTGTCTGCCCAGGAGGGGAAGGTGAAGAATGACAAGAGGAGCTAGGAAGGCACACTTTCAAACACACTAACAGACTCGCCATTTGATAACACACAGATTTTACAGCACATCAGCAGATTCAATTGATGTTGTCATGAAATCTCAAATTGGCCGAGCAGAAGTGGGACTTCAAAATCCAACAAATGGATCATGATTGAAGATAAATGATCTGCTTTTGTTTGTTAATACATAATGCTCAAAAAAACATACATTTCATGTAAGTAATTCATCAGATATATATGTTTTGTTTTGATCTGGATCATTTCACTCTTTAGTTGAAATTACTTAAAATTATGAAGCTGTATTTTAAAATCCATAACAACGCTTGAAAATTTTGAAGAATTGTCAACTTAAAAATGATTTTCTAAGATTGGATTGATTGTTTGATTGGACTCTCAATTTAAATCTTTATTGAAAACAAGTTCTGGCTTAAAACTTGAAGACTTTGTACATTTCTTTAACTAATTTACTTTTAAATGACTTGCTCAAAACAGAAATGTGGCCAAGGAGAGTTTGTGATCCACTTGCTTGTCTGTGATCTACAAAAAAAGCTTGATGATAGATAGAACCAGTAAATCTGGCAGCTGCTGTAATGGCAGATTAAGTACTTTCTGTTCAAAAGAACCTAAATATATGAAAATGGCAAAAAGGGAAGAGAAAGTTGACCCTACAAACATTTTACTTAAATTTCTCACAGCAAAAATTTCCTTTAGTAACGAATAAGATTTGTGAATCAAGTTAAGTTTTAGTTTTGAATGTAATCTGTAATAAAAGAACAACATACTGTAGAACACAGAACCACATACCGTGTGGCTCCAGACCATAAGTTGGAGAAGCCAAAAGTAAATAAAGAAGAAAAAAATCATATATATATATATATATATATATATATATATATATAATTTTGAGCAGCTGTGCCAAGCCCAAGCTCTTTTGACAAGCCTGCTCATCACAATGCTAGTCCATAAATTCATTTCATAAACTAGACATTCTGCACTTTTGAGATGTTCTTCAGTTTTTTGTCATGTTCTGTTTTCCTTGTCAATCTCACCGGGTTAAGGCTGATCATCCACAGCTGTTTTCATTTTGTAAATTACCTTCAGTCTATTTAAGTGTCTGGTTTTCAGCTCAGCTAGGTTGCTCCCTTGGTTTTATTGTGTTGAGGATTTTTTGTTGCTGTTTGTTTCTGACAGTCTGAAGTCTGGTTTCTTGCATGTTGGGTAGTAAACCACCAGTTCCTGACAGGAAAAAGCTCACCATTTGACACCAAAGTGTCAAAGGTCAATGTGGGAAACAAGTCCTCCTTGTGATGGCTGCCTTCACTGTTGTTTTAATTTCCAAAATATCCTGTTTTTGAGGCTTGACTTCACATAAAAATTCAGGTTTTTCTCTAAAATATTTGTTTTTTTTTTGTGGGACATTGAGCCTGGAAAGATCTGTTGAGCTCATCTTGAACTGGAATAGATCCAGGGAGCTCAGTTTTTTGAAGCACTTCCTGATCACGCCAGCCTCCGTCCTCGCCTGCAGGCTGCCCTCACACAAAGCCTCAGACTCAGAGGGTCTGCTGGTATTTTACCAATAAACTTTTTCAGCAGGTGGATGTTTTTTTCCTTGGAGAAAAGACTTTCACAAAACTTTAACAAGTCTCAAAATCCATCTGAAGGGTTATGAGGCTGTTTTTTTACCTATATTTTATTTTTAAAAACACGTTTGAATATATTTTATAAAAGCTCTTTTACATTTTTATTTTATCCTTTCTGGCTTCAGGTTAAGGAATTTTTTTTTTTTTTAAACCCATGCCTCATTCTGAAGCTGAATGGTTCATAAAAGATGATTACTTTCCTCGTGACCCACTTTCATTTGAGTTCATTTCATTGCATTGTAAGTTAATAATGCATTGGTTGTGAAATCCTTTGGAACAGGACAGATGGCAGTGTTCAAGCACCGGCTGATCTTATCGTAAAACATTTCCCAAAACCTGTTGGCTGCAGTGATTGTGTGTATGCAACGTCTGCAGGAGTGATTTATAACTTTCCTCGATTCTTTTTTCTGAATGATAAAAGTGGTTTGTTCTTTGTCACAGTTCCTCATTAAAACAGTGGACCGCAGTAAGTGTACAGTCCTATCAGCTGAAACGCCACAGCTTTAACTGTGATGCTTTTCTAAAAAGGGCTGTTCATTATAAAAAAGGAGACGAAAAAATAAAAAAGAGAAAAGACCACATCAAGATGAGAGGGTGGTTGGAAGGATGAGGCCAACTCATGTTGTAAACACTCCAGAGAACACAGTAAATCAAATTGTGGTTAAGGGTAGCTCTTTAATGAAACCATCCTAACATTTTCTGCTCACTTTTCTCCTTATCTTTTATCTTCCAAGTTTGATGTGAGCAAATTAAATAGACATACAATGGTTTAGATGGAGGACGTGAGGTTAGACAACACCAATACTGTTTGCCCTAAAAAAAGCAGAACAGCAATTTTGATTCTTTAAACAATAAAGTTGTGAAAGTAAAAATTAAAGCAGCATTTGAATTTGGAGAAATTTCATGGAGTTTTGAAGAACCAACTTCCAACAACAATGTAGATGGGAAAATTAGATTTAAATAGATGTTTATTAGAGACCCACTCCAATGAAAATCATGTTTTTGGTATTTTTAACTTGTTCCCGTGACATATTTTCATCTGCTCCTGATTCACAACAATTTGAACAAAGAAATACTCAAAGATGTAATTTTAAGCTCAGTTTTCTTTATATATGTCCTCCATCATGAGCATAAAAACACCTCAAAAAAACCTTTTCTACATCAGATTGGGTCTTTAATTTCCAATTACAATTGTTTATAGAAAAAGTTTTTTTTATGGGAACAACTCCCATTGTTTTCTCTCAAAGCTTGTTTGTTCAAATGTGACACCAAATAAAAGCAAACAAACCGATGTTATACTGCAAAGCTATGGAGTGATATTTCTGCCACCATGTTGCACACAAAACTTTCTAAGTTGAACATAAAACTTTCTAAGTTTTTTGCTAAAAATTTTTTTTTTTGCTTTCAAAAACGTTTTTTTGCGTTTGCAAAACACATGTTTTTCCGTGCGTTGTGTCAAATCTCGCTTTTGTCCTATCTTTGATTTTGCTGACTACTTTGAGCGTGACTTAGCGTGATATAACTGCCACTGGCATCGCCAAAAAGAAATTTGCATGCGTTGTGTGTCATCTCACCTTTTTCCTATCTTTGCTAAGTTAAGTTTCGGTTTGATGTGACAAGCTGCCATCAAACAGCTGCTGATTGGTCCAGATTCTAACCAATCAAGTGTCTCTGTCTCATATTGACGGTACTCCGAGGCAGACAATGACTTTGGACTTTGTGTATGTTCTGTTCGTACGGGGTTCTGCCGTTTGCAACCACTCTGGCCCGTTTGTCTCAGAGTAAAACCCAGATGGAGCAGCAAAGCAGCTAAAAAAGTTTAGTATTTATTCATGTCTGTGTAGAGACCAATGTGTTAAAAACGTCTGCAGCAAAAAAAAACAAACAAAAAAAAAAAAAACGTCCGAGCTCCGACTCCATCCAGCCGGAAGAAGTTAAACTTTTTAAGATTTGTATCTGAACTATTGTTTTATTTTAATAAATAATTGTTGAAATATTAAGAGAAAATAGCATTTTTGATGACTAATATTTTTAAACTTTGGACAAATGCTCACAAGTTCTAAAACATGAGACACGGGTGAAAATTTACATAAAAGTTAAAAATGCTTCTTCTGATAAATGCATTGAGTCTCCTGTGGTGAGCCATCATTCTTTCGCTTATTACTGCTGTTCATCTGATCCCAAACACGTGTGCAGCATAAAATAATATGTGTGTGATGATGTGGGAGGATTGCATGTTGTAGGGTGTTTTTCTTTTGCATGTTTGCATGTTTGTGGTACTACCTGTTTGTTGCATGCTTTCTATGGACACCCCCCCTTGTAACATAGCGCGCCGATCCACCACACCTGCTCCTCATCAAGAGGGACTTATAAAAGTCCCGACGAGGAAAGCCAAAGGAGGGCGCACGCCGACAGCAGGCGCATGCACGCGGGCCGCGAGTGGAACGTCGGGACCGCCAGACGTCGGGAAGACTCGCTGTGATCGGGACACACACTCTGAGAGCGCTGGGCGCTGGGACCATCAGTCTGCAGAGCGATCGACACGCAAGGGCAGGGCAGGGACCCTGCCTGTGTGTAAGTAGCCGAACGGGCTTCAGCAGACTGGTGGAAATAGGTGGGAGGGCTAGTGGCAGCCTGCATTAGGAATTGCTTTTCGTGCTGCCGCTTGCCTGTTTCCGCAGATTCCAGCGTGTCCAGGAGAGCCAGCTGGAGGTGACGCGGAGGAGTGCCAGTCACAAATCACAGAGGCGGAACGGAGCCCGCCCCCCAGGTCTTTGTGTGTATGACTGGAGGGATCCTCGGAACAACGTCGGGGGAAGAGAGACGTCTCCTGGTTTGGGATCAGTGATTCCCCCCTTTGAGCTGCATTTTTAAACCAGTTTTAACTGTTCTTTGGACTTTTAGCTCTCTTTTATCCTTTTTAACTGTTCCTGGGATTTTTATCGTGTTTTACTGTTTTAATCCGTCCCTAGAATTTTTGGACGCATTTTATGCTTGTTTTAAGTGTCTTTTAACTGAAACTTTGTGGCCTTTCATATGTTTTTTCCATCGGAATAAATTGTCATTGTGGCCAAGAATTTGGGTCCTCTTTGGTGGTGTGCGTGCGCTCTCCCCAGATCATTCCTCTAGCCCTTCAATACCCTCATTCAATTTTTTGTTGTTTACCCCAACTTTCAACCCTCCAGGCCTTACATGTGCTTTAAATTTCATTGTTTTGTTTTAACAAACAGACCTTAAAGAAAATCGCACTTTTCACTAATATTTTGCTCTGCAGGATTCACAGATCAAACAGACCTGTTGATGAAATGTCAGCAGATAAACTTTACAGTTTCAGGAGATCCTCAGCCATAAATTCACAAATCTGACTTCATAAAAATGAACGAATGCTAAAAAAAAAAAAAAAAGTATGAATTATTTAAAAAATGAAAAAGTCTTCATCCAAAAATGATGGTAAAAAGAGCTGATTCAGCCTCTGAGCCTCGGCAGCAGACACCATGTTAGATTCTTATGGCGATTTGATTGGTTAGAATCTGGAACAATCAGCAGCTGTTTGATGGCAGCTTGGTCACGTCAAACCAAAACTTAACTTAGCAAAGATAGGAAAAAAGTGAGATGATACACAACGCATGCAAATTTCTTTTTGGCGATGCCAGTGGCAGTCATATCACGCTAAGTCACGCTCAAAGTAGTCAGCAAAATCAAAGATAGGACAAAAGCGAGATTTGACACAATGCACGGAAAAATGTGTTTTGCAAACGCAAAAAACGTTTTTGAAAGCAAAAAAAAAAGTTGTTGAAAGCAAAAAAAAAATTTTTTAGCAAAAAAAATATATCAAAGCATTAAAATAAATTATTGAAAAGCAAATATTTAATATTTTCACCTGCAACTTAGAAAGTTTTGCGTGTAACGTGGTGGCAGAAATATCACTCCATACAAAGCAATTTATTACAAGCAAAATGTAAATCTAGTAAAGAGATTTCTTGGTTTTTGGCTGTTGTGAAGCACAGATACACTGGGGATCAAAAGCTTAAGCACCCCAGGAAATAGTTATATTAAAGGGTCTATATCATGGTCTATATCGTGCAAAATCAACTTTTTTGAGCTTTTAACTGATCTAAGATGTTACAACAAGCCCAAAGCGGTAATTTGCTTCATTTACCTATCTCTGCACATTTCTCTAATACCCTGCGCTCTAAGCACCAGCCCCACCCAATCCACGAATATGAGTGGGTTCTCACATTGTGACATCACAAAGTGAAGTACAGCCCCTTCCAGGAAGAGTTCGCCCCCAGGCTAACACTCACTTTTTGATTGGAAAAAGCCTTTAGTTTTATGTGTACAATATGCACATCCATCTTTGCAAAACTTTGGATGTTGTTTGTTTTTGTGGGTGAAATGCATTCAGGCTGCCGAGGCCGGCTCTAGGATGACGTCATGAAATGGGCGGCACCCACAAGGGGACTCAGAGAGTCGTCTTACTTTCGGGTACGAAAATTAGCACATGAAAATAATTAACATTTCACTAAAAAAATCATTCCTCAGTGTGCAAAAGCTATATTATCATATATATGGATATAGTTTACTCTGAAAGGCTTAAAAATAGCATGATATAGGCCTTTTAATGTGCATAAAGTAGCAAAGGAAAGATTGAAAACTCTCCAAAAGGCATCAGACTACAGATGAGACATTCTTGTAATATTTTCAAACAAATGCAAATTTTCTTTTCATATATTCTTTCAAAATAACAGAAAACAGGATAATGGTGTGGGCACCCTGCAGAGTTAATTCCATGTATTGCCTCCTTTAGCAAGGATCACAGCTTGTAAAGGCTTTTTGTTGCCAGCCAAGAGTTATTCAATACATTGTTTGAGGTATCTTCACCCTTTCTTCCTTACAAAACTCTTCCAGTCCTTTGAGACTTCTGGACTTTGTTACACACTGACTGCGTTTTGAAGACTTTTTTTTGGCTTCTTTATTCAATATAATAGAACTTTTTACCTCAGGTGCCCCAACTTTTGATCCCCACTGTTTCCACAGTTTGCTTCATGGCCTGAAAATCGTGTACAGACAGAAAGCAATCTGTCCAAGTTGAGAACCCTGTGGAATACCATTTAACTTGGCTTTGTGACACAGCAATATTTGATTCACAAAATGCTTTTCCTACTTTTACTCATTACATATCAAAGACAAAAGAACGTTAGTACAGATTTTTCATAAAAAAAGGAAGAAAATCAAAGATTCCTCCAATCTCAGCTAATCTGGACACAAATCCAAAGTATTTTCCTATTCATCTCAACCAGGTTTTTTTTGTCTGTGGGAACTAAACGTGTGGGCATCAGAGTAACCTGATGATTTATCTGAAAACTTCCGCTGTAGGGGTAGCCGCATCTGCAAAATGTAAACAGCCTTTGAAGCAACACACGGATTCAGGTCTGCTCTAACCTTTGAAAGGCCTCAAAAAGTCTGTTTGAAGCTCTAAGTTTTGATCATGTTGGGAAAAATTATAGCTGAAGTGAAAAGGTTCAAGGTCTGGTCAACAGCTTTTCTGAGGTCTGCTGTGAGATTTTCTTTTTCCCAAGCAGGTGAACAGAAAGACGGCAGCCTTGAGTCTCCATTCATTTCTCAGTCGATGATGAGTGATGAGTGAAAGGCTGCAGATGGAAAGAATTTGATCCCTCTGTTTCAATTTCAGTCGAGCCGTTTTTCTCCTTTTTTGATTTCCTTTGGTTTTGATCGCCTGGCCTAAACCCAGTTCGGGTTTCCACAGGTTACGGTAATTAAAGGCGATTAATCACAGAGCGATGGATAATTAAACGCTGAAAGCGGTTTGTCAGCCAAACGAGCCGAAGGAGACACGCAACGTCACTTTGCTCCCACCTGCACACGTCCATAAATCTCAGAGCACTCCCGCTCCTCCTCTCAGTGTTTTTAAAGGCTTTGGAAGTGGCGCGCACACATGTACCAGAGCCCCACGTTTAAGGCTTCCATAATTAGCTGCAGGCAATTAGCCACAGCACAAAAATGCAAAACAGCCCAATGAAGAGAGCAGAAGCGAAGGATAAAAATGACCTCCAGATTGAATTTTGTTCATGACTCTAAGGCTTAAAAAAAAAAAACCTTTAACACCTAACCCAATGAAAACATGTTTTTGTTACTTTTTTCCGTGATTGAGGACATTTATAATAAAGATTTAGCTTAAAACTGCATTTCTGAACATTTTTTTAAATTCAATGCAGTGGGAAAAAACTTGTAGGTGTGACCTAGATCTAGATCATTCATGTTTTTTGTTTCACTCCAATCTGATGTATCCACTTGTACAGAACTAGATCAATGTACGTCTTTGTTTTCCTCGTCCAAGCTGGCATGTGGATCACTCCAATAATGCTTGCCATTTTTGTTGCACCGTTAAAGTGCCTTAAAAAGCTCAAAACAGTTATAAACAAAAAACTAAATGGTTAAAGCACTTGAAGGTTAAAAAAGTGTAAATGAATACCATCAAAGCAGAAAATCACAAGATGAAAGCAAAAACGGTAAAAAAAAAAAACACACCATAAAGCAGAGTCTCAATGCTGTGTCAAAAGCCTGTCAATAAAAAATTGATTTTTAGAAGTTTTTTTAATGGACAGTGAGACACTGACTGGTTAAGGGTAAAGTGTTTCACAGCTTCAGTGCTGGTAAGGGGCCGTAAGCCAGTGGGAGATCATGTTAACTTATAGATAAATCAATCAGTCCAACTTTATTTATATAGCACTTTTCATATGAAAGTGTTGGGAAGTAAGGGCTGACTTACTCCGCCAACAGTCTCACCCACAACTCTGAGGCAAATTTCTAGTGAACTGTGGCACACAAGCATCCAAAAATGTAATAAAGGAGAAACTCTATACAATCTGTATTGATGTATACAGTCCCTAAACGATCTCGCATACAGTTTTTGTAATAATTGAGGCAGTAAAAGCTGGAAGTTGCAGCTTTTTTTCCTAAATGTTGTAATAAAAGTTGCTGTGTTAGTTTTCAATGATAATTTTCAACTATTTACCTGTAAACTGTTAGAACAGACTGTGCATTTGTTGTGCTTCATGACAGTTACCAGGAGCGTCACTGTAGCGCAGAGACTCTGTCACTTTAAGCCAATTCATCATGGGAGATGTAGTGCAAAAACGGGTGCAGATGCCAGACAGACTCACCTCTCTGAGCGTCATCATTTTGTTCACTTTTTCAAGGTCTTTCAAGGGTTTCCGCGGGAAGCCACACCGCTAAACATGAACTTTAGCTTTTATTTTTGTTGGAACTGAGAGACTTTTTTGGCCAAGTTGGAACAAGATAGTGAGAACATTAACCACTTCTGATTGATTCAGACTGATGATGTATGATTAAGCCTCCAAGAACAATTGCCGGGAAAAAATGTACTTTACCATCGTTTATATTTGCGTTTTATCAGGGCCTGTTCAGATGAACACAGAGCTGATATCTTGGCGATGGTAAATGTTTTCAGATCAGTGAAAATGGATAACTTCCTGCAGCACAGCTGACCATATCTTACCGCACACTAGTTAAAACACACTGTAAAGGCACATATTCCGGTTTCTTGACTAAAAACAGCATAATCATAAATAAAAGACCACTGGGAATGCATTTATAAAAGATCAAAAATTGATCAGAGTTGGACTTTATCTTCTGAATAAGACCTTTTAAAGTGGATGCATACAACAGATTAATAAGGATCCATAAAAATATGTGGTATGTATAATATAAGTGTAACATTTTTTTCATCCAGGGCAGAGTAATCTGGATGTCTTGGCAGCTAACTGGGTCGGCTGTGCTAATTTGCCTTTGCCAAAGTCAGCCACAGTCACGCACACACGGGACCAGACAAGACCAAGAGAGTGGGGGGAGGGGGGGCACGAGATGGTTAAAAGGAAGATAGTAACTGTGTGTGTGTTTGGAAACATGGAGGGGAGGTCAGATATGAGTGTGTGAATGCAGCATGTGTGTATGTGAGCGTACCTAAGTGATGCTCCCCTGACAAAGGTGCTGGGTTTTGGCTGAGAGCACGGCATGGTGTGTATGTGTGTTGTGTGTGTTAGTGGGTTGTGAGCACAGGGTTGCGTGACATACAGTGAAGTGTCATAGGGAAAGGGGCAATGAAAGACGAAGGGAAAAAGAGAGGAGAGACGGTGCTGGAGTGGTTGACTGAACCACTGGTCCACTTTAGTTTACATCAAAACACTGAGTCCTTGTGGGTGTGCATGCACGTGCACAGGTGGGTGTGTGTGTGGGTGTGTGTAGGCGTGCTTCAGAGTTCCAGTGTAGAGCGGACTTAAGTGCCCCTTACAGTGAGAGCAATTGAGGACACACTGATATGAGGCACACACACTTACTCCGGTCACATTTACTCAGCTCAGCCGACCCACTCGAGCCTGACACACACACGTGTGCACACACACACACGCATGCACGTAGAAAATAGATGAAGTGGGGGGTTGCAGCAGCACATATGGGTTAGCTGTGTGCAGTCACTGGAGCACAGCATGTCTTCCCGTTTTATGAACTACACTCTGCTTCCGAAAGTTTAATGCTTTTTATAGGCGAGCTTCAGGAATCTCCACGGCAAGAGGCGACATAAAGTATTTACCTAAAACCTGTAAAATAAAGGAATCACTAGGAGACCTCCCTAAAGGCAAATTTGAAACTTATCCGTACAAATTTACTGAGTTACAAATGAAAGCATAAAAAAACATGTATTTAGTTGATAAATCTAGTAAACTGTCAGATTTTTTCCACCGATTCATTAAATCGCAGGATCTGAGTCAACGGATGAACATCAAATGGGTTTTATCTCAATTGGCTGCCAAAGCGGAATTATGTTTTTTTCCATGAGCTGCAGGATCGAAACTTGAAGTTGTTTCAATTTCAAACGCACAAAATTTTGAAGACTAACCTTTCATAAAATATGAAGAATAATCATGCCAACAATTTTCAAATTGTCCTGTTTAGAGAAAAAACCTTCTCAAGCTGTGCAATGGCATGTTGGGTTAAAAATTTTATGATGACATTTACCCTCAATTTTAGCTGAAGTCCATGCAATATTTATGCAAACTATGTCAATAAGATTTCAAGCAACATTTTTTCCCAAGTTTTGAAATTTTTTATTTCACTTTTGTGTTACAAAAAACGAATTAATGTTGCAGTTTAACAGAAAAGTATGGTAGCCCTGAAGTGCAAACCTGATCAACAAATCACTTAATGCAAAAACATATTAAAGATTGCAGCTACAACTAAAAAGGCAAAAAAATTAATACAAAAAATAGCATTACATTTTTAGAAATTAAAACTAACTTCCAGGAAACTAACTTTCGGAAAACAAAATTTCCACAAATCAAAATTAAATGTTGTAAAACAGAAAAAAATGAAAAATCCAGCATCTATTCCTGCCAAATAACTTTTGGTTGAAATAAAGGACAACGTGCGGCCCGTCAAAATGTTTCATTTTTATTTTGTTTACATTTTTACAGAATTTGGTGTTTGCTTCCAGAATTTGTTTTTTTTGGTTTTGCTTTTTGATTCATAACTGTGATGTTTCAAATGTTTTTGTGTTGAGTTATCCGTTGGTGTGATTTGCACTTCAGGGCCACCGTAGAAAAGAGCTTAGTTTCAAACTTCAAATAGGCAAAAATGGCAAATACATTTTTGACCAACTGTAAGCTAATGCAGAATTATAGGGTCAACAGTTTGATTTTTTGTTTTTATGAATTTGCATCTAGCACTTGTTATAATTGCTTGGATTAAAAAAAAAAATAATAATAATAATAAGGGGCCCAAAGGTTGCCATGTTTTTTAAAGAAACACCTCGTATCCATCCTCATTTGGGCTTGTTTCGCGCTCAGCAGGACCCTGACATCTTTCATTCATGGAGGCTAAAAAACTACAGTGCAAGCCAGAGCTTTGTACAGAACACGTGAACACCAGAATCCCGACAGGCGGTCTGCACCAGAATATCTGACGATCAAAAACACTGACACAGTGGAACGAACTTGTCAAAGTTCAGCATGTGTGGGACCTTCTGGGAACTTTGTGAAAAAGAAAAGACAAAAGAATCCTTCACTGAATGAATGAAGGAAGGCTGACGTCTTTTATACAGCTACAACAACTGAAATAATATTAAAAAAATATGAACAATAAAAAATGTTGAAATCCACATGTTGTTGGTACACTATCTGTTGTTTTTGTTGTTTTTATTTTTTTTGTTGCTTTTTGTTTTAAGAGAAAGTGTACCGAATAATGAGGTAAAAGGAGCGGGAAAATTATGTTTTCTTCTTGATGTTCCCATATTATTGTCACAATAAACGTAAAAAAAATTGCAACTTGTTTTTTTCTTTTTAATAAAAAAAAATCATTTAGCTATTATTTTTTTTAAGAAAAAAAAAAAAAAAGATAATTGATTGCAGTACAAAACATAGCCCTCACATTTTTTTGGGTTCAGTCAGAAAAGTACATTACATTTAACTGTGGTTGTATTTTTCTAAAACTCTGGACCAACAATGAATTTAGTTGTTTTTTGTCAACTCTGGCAGTTTGAAAGATAAACAAATGTAGCTTTCTTGGAAGACATTTCTGAAATCATGTTCTTTTAAATCCTCAAAGAAAAAAAACCCTCTTTTGCATCTTTTTCTCATAAAAAAAAAACATCAAAGGATGATTTAAAATCTTTTAGAAATGTGATTTAAATTAACTGACTGCAAAGAAGAGTCTCTATTACTTTAACTCACCAACGCAGGAGTCTCTGTGCTCCTCAAATCCAGCCGAGCACACGCACCTCCCAATTGGCACCAGCCACTCCCCCTCAGCGCTGCAGTACATCTTTGGTGTGTCTCTCTCCTCCGCGTGGTCCACACACTGACCCCTGACCTCCACCAGGGAGGACGAGTCGGCCCCTGTCACCACGTCGGTGAAGACAGCTAGGTTACGGCTCACCCCCACGCAGCGTTTGTAGTACACCCGCACGGAGGTGAGAGCGATGCAGGCCCCGATGTCCTGGAAGGCCAGGTAGAAGCCTCGCCGCGTCAGGGGGCCCACGCCTCGCACCTGTGCCGGAATAGAACCTTCTTCATGACTATTGCAATTAAAGAAAACATCTTTATATCTGCAGGCTCTCGGACAAGAATGACCTTTATGTATCTGCTGCATCTAATGCATCTAATGCAGGGCCTGCTAGGACGTCGCTCTTCTTCACATAAAAACTCCGAATAGACTTTTTTAGTAATATATTATTAACAGACTGACTGTCTGCACACCGGATTATAAGGTGAACCGTTAATAAATATTAAATTTTCAAATATTTTAACAGCAAATTTTAAATGATCAATGGTACGAACGAATTTTGTGTGTCTGTGTGTGGAACAAAAAGTTTTGGGGAAAAAAAAACTACAAAAATATTTAAAAACAATTACAAACCTGGGAACAATAATATTTGTACAGATACTATGCTATATTATACAGATAATTTTGAGGACATTTATGATATCAACCAAAGATTGTAATGACAAACTTTGGTAGACATAGATTAATAAATATTTGTGTATATTAATGAAGATTAACATTTGTATTACTTTATTATTGTTATAAGTTATAACACAAACTATAAGTTTGTTTTATGTAACATGTTTGAAACAAATTTATAAAAAAACAAAATAATTAGAAAATGTTCATCCGACTATAAAGGAAATTAAACTCAACAAGAGTCAGAAGTCAGTCAGACCTCATTAACTGTGTTCACAGAAATTGTATAACTTGTAACACGCTACATGTTAGCCAACGTTAATTAACATGAATGTTGTATACAGTAGGTTTAATAAAATTAATTAAACGTTATTCAGGGATAACAATCCAATTGCTCACTTTAAATTTCTAAATGTAAATCGTGGAAAAACGAAGAAAAAAATAATTATTAGGAATTACAAACCACTGTGGGTTTGATTAAAAATCTAAATAAATAAATCTGATCCTTCGTTTGGCCCTTGAGGCTCTTCGCTCATTGTAACTGTCCACTCCTAAAAAAACTGAACAATGTTACGAGCTGTTACCTCTCCTTTTTTTTTACAGTTAACATTTTAGAGATGAGCTAGAAAGTGTCACAGAAGGGCTACTAACTGTTAAGCCTATCACAATCAAGAACTCAGACAAACAGATTTTAGAAACTGCTGGGGCCACATATTTTTTGATTTTATGACAGGAGCCTGCGGGTCAGTATAAAATTTGATTGCCTGACTATGGACATGCCTGCCAGATTATAGGGCACACTGTCATTTTTTGATCAAAACAAAGTGTTCCTTTATAGTGTTTAAAATATGGTACTTCGTGCTTGGGTCATGTTTTTGTGTTCCTCTAAGACCTGTCAAGTGTCCAATCTTGCTAAGTTAGTCAATGTTTCCAGAAGATACGGACAATTTCATTGAACTTTAACTCACCTTTTAACAACTATAATGAGATAAAAAGCGTTAAGTTTGGCAGATTGATTGTATCTCTAAATCCATTTTACAACTTTACAGAAATTGTGAAATTGTGTTTTGTCAGTTATTTTTCATGCATTGAAGATAAAGGTGTTGGGAAATTGGAGATGACGTGCCAAAGCTTGCAAAAGCTAAGACTAAGATATAACCATAATATTTCACCCAACCTTAGGTTGACTTTTTACAGACTTTCTACAGGTGCCGAAATGTATTTCCAGCTAGTATAAAAGCTTTCCTTTGTTAAAAGTTATCTTCTGATTAAACAGCCAGCTCAGAGGGTGACAGAGTGACTACCGCTACACGCAGGGCTTCTGCAATAATGAGCAATCCAATGATTAATTTGCTCGCCTGCCCAGCTAGCTGTCCCTCCAGCTCCACAAGCATTTATTTCCCCCTGTTTTTCTGTTTAATCCCAGCTGGAATACTTCACACCTGTACCCTTTAGTTAAATGTGGACGTTACAGATCAAGGAAGAAAAAGTGTATCCTATAAAATAGTTTATAAGCATATTTTTAGCTAGATAGCTAAGTAGTAAGACTCATAATGGGTTTTACTCTAAAGAAGTCATTTACCAGGTGATACTATCCTCTACTGACAAGATAAAGTGCAATAAAATATTTGAATTTACTTTTATTTTTGCCAAAAGCTGCTTTAAGTCTTTATCTTATGGATGCAGTTTGAAGACAAATGAAAGATAAAAGATAAAAACCAACATCAGTGACAACTTAATAGCTTTCTCTTAACAGAGGTACCAATTTTTGATGGAAAAGGATTTACATGTCAGCTAATAAATCCTGCATGACAGTACAATGTCAATATTGCTCTTATGTCAGATTCTTATTGATAATAGTAATATTGATTTTGATTTGCTGAGATAAAAGCTCATTCTGGTCATAACTATGGTGGCCCTGAAGTGCAAATCACTCAACATAAAAACATATAAAAGATCACAACAATAATAACAAAAAGCAACAGTCATCATTCAGTCAGTGACAACTCGTAGCACCTACCTTAACATTCTTTTCTTTCTTTGATTTCTAGCAATTAAAATGTTTAAAATGAAACAAAAGAAGAAACTGGAACAATAAGACAAAATTTAATATTTTTCTGCAGATTTAGGAGCTCCAGTAGATAACTTTAAACAACTTAAAAAATGCACTAAGCATTTCCTTATACTATTGCTACTTTTGCCTAATAACGAAAAACAGTTGGTATACGTAGATAAAGGGCTTTTTGGCGTTAACGTTTTCTAGTGGCATTTTTCTCATGATAGAGGACACATATAAAGAAACTATGCTTAAAATTGCATTTCTGAGTTTTATTTATTCAAATGGTTGTGATTCCAAAGGCCGTTGGAGAAAGCTTGTAGATGTGGCGCATATGATTTACAAGCACCCTGCTCTGCTCCATTCTGATGCATCCATCCAAAAAAAACGTGTGCGTTTTCCTCATCTGGGCTGGCAATTGACTCCAAACTTTGCAGCAAGATGGCTCCCATATTTGTCACCATTTTTGTTGTACCGGTATTATTAGGTTGGGGGGTGTGAAGGACTGTAAGCTAGAGTGTAAACAAAGGGATGATGGGAAATGGGGCAGCCTTACTTTGTGGCAACGGTCCCGCCCTCAACTCAAAGGAAAAGCTCTGATAAATTACTGCTACTCTGGCAAAACTATGTCCTAGAAAACAACAGTTTTTTTCTTATGACTAAAATCGGCAATCATTATTAAAAGACCACAGGGGACACTTTTACCACGGATCAAAAGATGATTGAAGTGAGACTTTAGGTTCGTGTAAAGTGTGAGAAGTCTTGAGTTTATGCTCCTAAAAGGTAAGAAGAAGACATTGTTGGAGTTCATCCGCTTCAAAAATCCTTTTTGCCTCACTGAAATGAACCGTAATCTGTTGGTGTGACTGGATTATCCAGCACCAATTACCCACAATCTCTGATTGAAATGATGTGCACACATACAGTAAAACCAAACCACATCCTCTCACATCTACAACTTCTTAATGCAATGTAAACTAAGTACACATTTATTTGTTAGTCCGTTAAAAGAGAGGTGTCAAGAAGCCGACATGTTATTGCTCGTCAATTAGCCGCTTTGTTTACAAGCTGATTTGACACATCGAAAAGATATTTCATAATCAAACTGACTCATCAGAGCCCCCCATACACCAGCGCTGTCAGCTAATTAGACTTCTAATTACAGAGTTTCAGGTCTTTCCAGGTTTTTATGAAGAAGTTTTACTGTCATGCTTTACGGGAATAAACACATAAACAGCTGTCACTTATTGCACAACTTGCAGGTGGTGTCATTCATAAATTATAAGGAGAATTTTTGGTGAAGTTTACTTTTAAACGTCATCAGGAATTTATGGGGAAAAAGCAGCCGCCATGCATCATATCTTGCAATGTTATACAGAGTAAAGGGATTTGGTTAAATTTGTACAGACAGGAGTCATTCCAGAATAAAGATTTGACAGTCATCCTGACCTAATGGAGCTGGATCTCCTCTGCAGAAAATTTGTGACTGCACTGACACTTCTGCAGCTGCAATTTTAGAAAGGAGGATAATGCATCCAGAATGTAGTTCCAGATGGGATGTGGAAGCCAAATTTGTGTGAGAGTTCACAGCGGCTTCATCAGAACACAGCTGCCAGGTAACGCAATGCTCCTCTAAAATGTAATATACAGGTAAAAGCATCGAAACCAAACACATTTAGGGTTTTTAGTTGAAAGTGAGAAGTCATTAACACATCAGCTCATTTTACCACCACTTTTCCATGCAAATTTTATGACAGGAACTATGTACTTCTGTCCAAAAATATAAAGAGTTAATCGGATCCACATCGCTGTTTGATCTTCATTGTCTGTGTTCAAACTTCTGATACAAAAATTCTTTACATTTTACTGCAAAGTTTTGGACTCAATCAAAATTCAAGCACAACAGGATTTTAAAAGGGAATCTAGATAAATGATGTGTGATAAAAAATGTCCTGCTAAGCCATGTCTATCGACCACTGAAAAATCAGATTACTAATGTTGTTAACCTATAATATCAAGTAATAAATACCAATTACTTTATTAATGAATCAACTATTGAATAAAACATTGCGACTTCAGATTAGTCTACCAACAACTCAAAAGTGAGCTGTTTAGCAAATCAGTTACTAGAAGTCATTTTGGTAGTTTGAGTGTATGAACAAAGTAATCAATAAATTAATTAATCAGCATTTTTACAAAAGCTAAGGTGAACAGGTGCTGGTGAGTCTTATTAAGAATCAGTGCTTCACTGCACACCCTCATATTCAAGATTACCATTTTTTAACCCTTTTGACATTCTTTTGACTACCGTAACTCTTTAATATCATGGATTAATATCATTCCAGCGGATTTGGATGTGGAGAAAAGCAGCTTAAAGTGCTAACATTATTAATGTTGATAAGCTTACGTTATCAAAATGTTGCAAAACAGTGTAAAGCCGACATAAAAAATCTACTTCCCTCCACTTCAGAATCATCTGATTTATGGTGATAGCATAATTGTTTCAAGAGCGTTACTTAGGTGTCGAAAGTGACATTTTCAGAGTTAAAGGGTTAAACAATTCAGGAAAAATTCTTATCTTATCCATACTGCGTTTAGTTCCATATGCTTTCAATCATACATGTGGAATTGCCTTTTTATCTGTCCTTTTAGATAATTTATAGTGGTTGGATGGCTAAGCTGGCTGCATGTAGGACAGGTGCATGGAAAACCAGGGTTTGTTTCCCACGGAGCGTAATGAGCTTCATCCAGTGTGGGTCTTTGGGCAAGACCCTTAACGCTACTGCCTAACTATGTAGCCACAAGGGGGCCCAAGTTTGGATCACCCTGTCGCGTTTTCATGAATTTTAATCTTGTGTACTCTTAACACTGCATCTTTTGTTGTATTGTTATCTATCGACCGATCTCTCTCTAACTCTCTCTCTCTCTAACTCTCTCTCTCTAACTCTCTCTCTAAAACTTTTTGTAGGTCTGTTTTTTGGGATTCCCTTTAGAGAATAGTCATGTCTTTGAGTTCATGAGATTGAAGAAAAACTGTCCATAAGCAGTGTCCATCTTCTAGGTGGATGAAGGACTGTAGACGCAGAGCAGTCCATTTTTCCAGACTGATGTGTTTTTAAAGAGCTTATGCAAAACTAGAGCTCAAAGACACAGAGGAATACTTCAGAGCTATGAAGATGAAGATGCAGACCAAGATCCTAAGTTTTTGTTTTTCTTCTTGTTGCCTTTGTGGGATTTGCTGACAACATGAAAAGGATTAGCTAATATGTCAACTTTAAAAGTTTTTGTAGCTTTGTCAGCTTTTTTTAGGCACTTTAGCTGCACAACATGAGAGAAACAGATTATAGAACAACTACCAGACAGATCATAACTCCAATTCAGCTGCAAACCAATTCAACTCAACTCCAAGGACAGTGAACAATAAAGAATGCAGCATCTTTTCTATTTTTCTCTATGTAGCAACAGAAGACATCAATTACAGGTTTTTTTCCAGGATCCACTATCAAATTTTCAGCTCCTATCAATATTGAAATATTTCCCAGGACAGTGAACCAAACTCTGTTTGTATCTTCTGTCTGAACCCGACAGCAGAGCCGAAGATTTTTTCGGAATGATTCAGGAGTTGGAGCAACTTTTGCCAAGCAGATGCTGGACTGACACATCCCAGGTGTTTCTCGTCTTTGACGTTAAAAGGCTTAGCGTTCATACCTCTGTGTTGAGTTTAAGTCTTCGGACTCCGAGGTCAACGCCGGTGAAGCTCTCATCAGCAGCTATGGTGTCAATTTTATTGAACTGGTTCTCCCGGATGGCTGAGCCCACGGCTCTGTCAGACTCATAATAGTACAAGTTGAAGGTTTCCTGCAGAACAAACGAGGGCAGACAAAGTTCAAGCAAGACACACCTGACCATTTACTTAATTTCATAATATATAGATTCAACAGCATTACTGTCATTGGTTAGACTTCTTGGCTAAAATGAATGTTGGCCTTAAACTAACTGTCTCTAAGTTTTGTACCAATAGTTTTTGAAACCTTGAAAGGGTGAAGTTGAACATTGGTTGTGGGGGATTTTATTTAAAACTTCACTTTATAAAGATGCTTTTTTATCTGTCCTTTTAGCTAACTTATGGTGGTTGCATGGCTCAGCTGGCTGCGTGTAGGACGTTATCTCAATTGTTTTCCTCAAATTGTCTTTCAAATTCTATTTTTCACCTAAAACACGCATTTTTATTTTTATTTTAAAGTGTCAAGCACACGAAAGACAGGAATGACTTTAGCCAGAAGATGAACGTTTGTTGGAACTAGTTTTCCACTAACTGAAAAGTTCAGGTTCACTCCGCTCAAACAAATAACTTCCCCTCCAAAACATCTGTAATAAAATACCCGACATTCATCATCTTCCACATAGCAGCACACCTAAGGCATTACTCATCTACCTTCATTTAGCTGCAAATCAAGTGTTTTCTTTCAACTTCTTCTTAAGAGAGTAAGAGGATGTGAAGTTTGAACCCAGAATTGGTTTAAAAAATCCAACATGCAGATATAATATTGTGATTGTTTGCTGGATTTCTAAAATCAGGTAAAAGTATCCCTTTATACCTCTTCATCTAACCTATGCACAATACATTTATGTCTTTTTCATCTCTTCACCACAGTAGACATTTGTCAGAACTTATTCTAGTTTTGCATCCTTCACAGGTCAGTGTTCCGTCTATATTTGGGTTGTTGTAATGAGCTCACACATTGAGCTTGGAGCTGCTGCCTTTTTAGATTTTCTGAAGTATTAGAGTGTGATAATTAGTGGTGGTTGAGAGTTGAAGTGTGTGCCTGCTGTCATCGGATCGGACTGCCAGACACAAATGACTGGCTTGCAGCAGTAACTCACCGACCCGAGTTTTTGAGCATAAGTTTGAAGCTTCTCACATCCAGTCAATTATTAAAAGACAGTTCGAAAACACAAGTCGTCTTCTTAAATCAGAAAGAGTCCCACTCCTGCGCTTTTTCTCACCTTGCAGGTTCCCAGCACTCCGGGCATGCTGTTGCAGTCTCTCAGGGTGAACTTAACCTCGATGTAGATCCTTCTGGCTCCCTCTCGGGGAATCCAGCCCGTCACCAGCCAGTTGTTTTGGCTGGGGCTCATCACGTTGCAGACCTGATTAGGAAGTGTGTGTTACGAACTGATCAGCAGTAAAAACACAAACAAACTTGCACTCAAAGTCACGGATCAACAACTGCTCATCATAAATGTGGGGTAATTATAGCATTCATACTCTTCTGGAACTCCACTTGATTTTGAAGGCAGGCGGCTCCACATGCCGCACCTGTGCATGTAGCTCAAGTTGTTTTTTGCAAGAACTAAGATTATTTGGCAGGCGTTTCTAATTAACATATAAACATTTAGTTCTCTGTCCTTCAGCATTTTTGGTAGGGCGGTCAACCCGTGTTCGTAAGATTGAAGGTTTGATTCCCACCTTGCACACCCATGTGTCGAAGTGTCCTTGGGCAAGACACTGAACCCCACCTTGCCTCTGGTGGAAAGTTGGCGCCAACGTTCGGCAGCGGAACTGCCACCAGTGTGTGAATGTGTGTGTGCATGGGTGATTGGGACTGTGACTGTAAAGCACTTTGGGCCTTTGAAGAAGGAAGAAAAGCACTAAAGAAGTATACGCCATTTACCATTTTAAAGGTTTGATAAAAAAAAAAAAAAATTTCTAGTCAATAGAAATACATAAGAAGGCTGAATGAATCTAAACTAAAAAAAACTATTTAAAGACAGTAATAGTAAAGAAAAGTAACTTTATTACTTAAAACGTCATGTATATTCCTGTTTATCTAAAGTGTTCTTTGAAAATGTTCTGTTTTCCGTATTTTGTTTAATTTCTCCCAAAAATGCAACTTAAATATGATTTTTTTTCTTCTTTTCTATTTATTTTTTTGCTGCTGCGACTAATAGTCTTGAAAATACGGTTCACCGAATCACCTTCCCTTCATTTCCTACTCCCACCTTTGTGCCATAATGGTTTTATTTTTCCTTTGATTATACATTTCCTTGCTGCTTTAGTCTCTATATTAGCGACAATGTGCTGCTTTTCAGAAGCTAGCTTCATTTTCTGCAAGTCCAACATGAGCTGGTATCAAACAAAAATGTTCCAGCCAATCAAGAATTGTCGAGTCTGTTTAAAGTATGTTGGGTTTCTGACGGGACATCTGGTCTTTCAAAAATGTCCACTCTCAGTCACGCCAAGTGTAGGTTGATGATCATCCACAGCTGTCTTCACTTCCAATAAATACCCTCAGGGTATTTAAAGTGTCTGGTTTTCTTCAGCATCAGGTCATTTGTTTTGTCACTCTTTTGTCGAGCCATTAGTCTATGGGAGTTTTCATGTTCAGGTTTACTTATTAAAGGTTTCATTTTCTGCTACCAAGCTTGTTTGTCTGAATTTTTACATCACCTGGTCCTCACATCTTTCAGCAAATTCAGCATTTGCTTACTTTTAGCATAGGGTTTAGCTTTTTTTCTGTATTATTTATGTTTGATGATGCCGTCCTGAATGCCTCCCCTAAGCCAATTTACTTATCTCAATTAACAGTTATAACATTTAGTAACGTCATTTTTTCTTTTGTTTTTGACCTAATATGTAGTTATCTTCTATATCTATGACTTTACTTGTCATTTTAAAACCCCTCAAAACAATGTTTTTCACATATAGCATAAACAAAAGCAGGAAAATAATATAAGTTAAAACAAAACACTAATAAAAGGTAGTGAATTTGTCGTTAAGTTGAGCAAAGAACTACTCACTGAATGTGTCTCATGTAAAGAGCTGTGATTGATGCAGCATGAAAGGATTTACAGTCGGGCTGAAAAAGTGACCACGCCATCAGCTCACGCTGAGAACACCACTCACCTGGTACGTGTGGATCGGGGTGAAGTACTCGTCCATCTCGTTAATGGCGTCCCACTGAGAGAGAAACCGAAGCGGGGCAAACATTTATTATTCAAAGTTTTTGAATGCATTTCATTGTTGTGTTCATTCCATCATTGAATCTGACCTGAAATAAAATGAAAAGATTCCTTTTCAGAAAGCCGGCACTCATGTTATTCATCGGTGTGATGTTCTAATGAAGCTTCAGAGCTACACTCTGCCAGCATTAAACTGAGTTTAGCCATAAAAGCTGTAAAAATACTTATAGTCAGTTGGGTTGTGAGAACTCCAACACCCCCCAATGCCTGAACATAGACTTTTGAACTCTATAAATACATCCCCAAAGTGCAATCACTCCCTAAAAACTTGTTTTAAAATCTCATTCTGATCATCTTTTGATCTATTTCTAAAGCGTTCACAGTGGTCTTTCAATTACAATTATGCTATTTTTAGCTAAAATATTTTTAAAAAAACGTTGTCATTTTCCAGGACATAGTTTCTGCAGAGCGGCAGTAGTTCATTAAAATTCGCCTCTGAGTTGTGGGTGGGACTGTTGGCGCAGAGGAACCCCGCCCTCCCTTCTCCTCCCTGTTGCTGAGAGCTCTTTGTTTACACACTCTCCACCACTAGCTGACAGCCCCTCACACCACCAATCTAACATTACTGGTGCAACAAAAATGGAGAGCAATACTGGAGCTATCCAGCCATACAGTTTTGAGCCAGATGCCAGCTCGGACAACGGAAAAGGAGTTTATGGTTCTAGTCGTCTACAAGTGGAAGCATCAGAATGAAGTGAAGCAAGGAGTTTGTGGCCTGACCAGCACAGTTTTTATGTCACAAATAAGCTCTTTTTTTAAATTGTATTTTTTACTACATTTTACATTTTAAATAAAGAAATACGCCGAAATGCAATTTTAAGCTTACTTTTCCCCTATATATGTCCTCCAACATGATAAAAACACCAACATTTTTCTTTGGAGTGGGTCTGTAAAGCCTAAGTTAAACATAAAAATGCAGAACAGGCCTCCATGTCTGACACAACACTTGGCATGTGCGTTCACGCTCTGCTCCTCAGCATTGCTGAAGTTCACCTAATGTAATTTTTGTGGGGGGGCACGTCTTTCTTTGATGAGATTCCCCTCATGTATGAGATTAGATTTGCTTTGTTTACCCAAAGCTTCAGGCGAAGAGAAAAAAAAAAAAGGTTACAAGGAAGATGTGCTGATTTATGTCACACTGTACTGGAACCTGTACACAAAGCAGGACGGCCAGCACATGAAATGCTCAGTTTTGCTTCATGCCCTGTAATTCTGCAAATAAGAGTGTTTACAAGAACAATGGAGGAGCGAAGAGTTTTACACTGAAGACTTTCATACAGACTGTATGAAAGCTGCATCAAAACTTTACAACATTTATTCTACTGAAAAAGGAGCACCTGAGTCATAAAATTGTTAAATATAAACTAATGTTAGCATATGTTTGTGTAAATAGTCTGATGACCATTTCGGGGTGTACTCTGCCTTAGCCCAACAGTAGCTGGGATAGCCTCCAGTATTGACCCTGAAGGGAATTAAGCGGGTTTAGAAAATCGAGATGAATAAATTAGTATTACATTAAAATTATATCTCATATTTATTATTTTTTTCATAATTATATGCCATTTTACATGCTAAGCTGTAGAAACTTTTACACATTAAATGTCAGCATGTAGAATGGAAATACCTCACTTAAAATGCATGTGTGTAGTATTCAACTACTCTGTTACCCATGATCCTCCAGGGCTGGGGCCCCATGTACAGTTTGTGGGGTAATTGAGAGGGAAAGCTTCGACCCTGCAAGCTTTGAGTGATCCCAGCTGAACTCTGATAAGACGCTCAGGGTTCTCCATGGAAACTCTCCAGTTTCCCTCCTCAACTCGAACCTCCGACCCCCATCTGTCCCGGTTGAGGCGCTCAAACATCTTACAACACCCCCCCACCCCATCCTTGGCACAAGCAGCCAAAAGCCAGGGGGATAATTAAGATGTAGGAAAAGGACTACCCCATCTCCCCCTTTCCTCCCTCATCCTCTCATCTTTATCAACTAAATTGAAACCGTCCTTGAACTTGTTAAGACCCTGGCTAATTAGTGGGGTGTATAACACACCTATCTTCCTCATTATTCTGCCTTGCCATCTTTGCTCTTTCAACCTCTCCTTTAATCCCTTTTTTCACTTTTACATCTTCTCATTTTTCCAGAAATTGAGAATGCTTCAACATGCGAGGAGACGCAGACAATACTCAAGTCAGGCTAGGAGGAAAAAAACGGTAAACAAGAGATTAAACAATACAAGAGAGGGGGCAGAATTAATCTCCCATAAAGTGTGTTTATGTTTCTGTCTGTCAACTCATTGGATTTCTGTCATCTGTGGAAATCAGCCTGGCAAAAAGGAAAGCTGTTTATTTCACGCATGAACACGGACACACTCTGAAAAACACATTGTCAGAACGCACATGCAGTGATGCAAAAAGGTATTGGCCTTGACCACCTGAAGATTTATTTCAAATAAATGGAATTTTTACGTTTCATTTTTTATTTATTTTTCATTTTAACAACTTAAAACACAATTTGAAATGACTAGAAGAATTAAAAAATGCTGTTTTTCATAAGTATTTCATGTATTTAGACAAGAACTTCAAATCTGCCACCTTTCTTCCGGTTCTTGATGTATTTAGTATCTTCTTCAAACAAACGTTTTGCAATGACTGCAAAGACTGTCTAGAATTCCTTTATTTTGACCACAATAAAGGCATGAGTGACTGTTGAATGTCTTTGTATAGAATTTGGTCTAGACTTATTTTTTGACTAGACAATAATTATCTTTATATGATCTATATAATGATACTAATGATCTATTCAGAGATAACCTTCATGCTCCTGTGTTTGGATTAATGTTATACTAAAAAAATCAGAGAGCTTTTCAAATGACTAAAACAAATTGTCTTAGTCCTGGAGCTGCACTACATCATCACACCACCACCATCATACTGATTGTTGCTTTGATGTTCTGTAATTGTTTGACTCCAGTATTAACATACAAACCGTCCAGCAAGTTCCCTTTTGTCTCATTAGAACACATGAAATCTAGAATTTTCTTTTTCTTAGTGAATATTTGATTCTGATTGTGTGCAGGGTGTCCAGTTAAAAAGTGATGTTATAAAAAGAAGTTCTGGTCATATAGCCTGAATGCTCTACATTATTGGACTGGCCTAAACAAGACACTCCACAGTAAAATCTACAAGAAATAAAAACAACAATTTCAAAGTAGGATGGTAAAATATGAATACATTAGTAAAACAAAAAACATTGATACAAAAAAAAAAAAAAAAAGCACCAGCAGAGCAGAATCTAATGCTGGGTCAGAAGCCTCTTGATTAAAATCAGTTTTAAGAAGTTTTTTTTTAATGGACAGTGAATGCTCACTGGTAACTTGTCAGGCTTAATCCTTTACTTGTCAAATCTGGAGCGAGACTTTGTACTCTTTTTCCTCAACAGTGTCTTTTTCCTTGAACTCTCTTGTTGATTTTTCATTTTTTTCATGACCTCTGACCTTTACTAAATCAAAGAAGCCCACGCTTCTTTTCATGTTGTTCTGCTCCTTTGATGACTTCCTTCATAAGTCCTCTCGGAGTTCTGAGTCATTTTAGTCAGTTGGGCATTTCTGAACATTGTATAGTTGGGAATTAAGATTCTCACTGGAGTTCTTTGGGGGTTTAAAGCTGCACTTTTTTATGCAGGATGTTGTTTTAAACATATCCTCTTCTCTTAGAAAGCAAAGTTATTTTTATTCAGTTTTAAGTCTGTTAGTGATTAGTTCACAGTTTACTGATGACGAATGACTTTTCCACACAGGAGCAATTTGATATATAAGATTATTCGAATGCAATACAATAATTCAAGCATAAACATGCATGAATACCTTTCAATACTCTCAATACTATCAGAATTACAAATTTGAAGTTTTACAGCTGGGGTGTGTACTTTTTGAGTGTATTTTTTTAAAGCACAGATCAAACGGAGTCAGGAGTTCAGTGGATTCTGCAGAAAAACCAGACAGATTCTTTGAACTAACACTGATATAACATTTAAGCGGAGAAACGTCAATGATAGTTCAGCTGGTAAAGGCCTCCTTTCCGTTCCAGCTACTGGTATTTCCAGTCGGTACAATGAAGGGGTCATCCTCCGTGCCAATCGTTATCTAATTCTCCATGCTCTCCTTCTCACTTCAATATTTCCCTCAGTTTGTTAACAGAAAATAAAAAGTTTTTTCTCTTAGATGCCCAAACAGCAGCAAGTGAAGGTTGCTTTCAGTTTTTTGTCTTTAAGAGACTCACGTCTTGGTCCTGTCTTCATACAAACCCCACACTGCAGCATGAAATCTATATCAGTGTGAGAGCAGATGCCAGACTGATGAAAAAGTGACAGAAGGAGTGATTAGGAGAACTGTAGAGAAGAACTGGTTGAATTGAGCTGATTATGTGCTGCTGGTGAGAGGAACAGCAGGGAGGGAGTTGATGTGTTCAAGGCTCTATTCATGATTTCTGAGGAAGCTGGAGGGAGCTGCAGCTGCAGCGTAAACACTCGGAATCTTGCAGGGAGGATGGCAATCTTCTAACTCCTGTTCAGCCTCCAAGTCTTTTGCCACTTATACTTCGAACAAACCTTCTGGAGGATTTTAGCGTATACAAACAAATCAACCAGCAAAGCGTTAATCTAATCTGTCACTGTATTACTTACTTTGTCTAATCTTGTTTAAGAATGACAGTCACTGGCAGGTTCTCATACCTTAACTCAGAAAGTTCTTAATTTGATCAATTTTCAGCCTGATGGGGGTGAAGCAACTGTCAACAAAACTAAAACTCATGGACTTTGTTTCAAAAATAGACTTATTCCAGCTTTTTTGGTCAGTATCAACCACAGACTTTTAGTTGTTGTGCTCTGCCAACACTGAATGTATTGACTTGTATTCTGTCCAAAATGACAGCAGCCCTTTACCAAAAAGTGGTAGACTTGAGAGTTTTTTTTATGAAGTGTACTTGTATACAAGAGCAAGTATACCTCAGACCGTGTATGTATAGTGTAGGAAGTATACTAACTTATCACTTATTTGCACTAAATTGGAAAATTTGAAGTTCACAATATACAGATAGGAAATAAAAAGTAAACGTAAGTATATTGCCTAACTTACCAAGAATACTTGTAGTACACTTACTTTTTCTAAGAGAGTACAATTAAAGGTCAAATTAAATTTTTTGACTGACTTACTTTGGAGGATAAAACAAAAAGAAGATACATCACAGCACAATCTTCTTTCTAAATAAAATCATTTCATAGGTGCAAGCCATTTCAGTCCATTTATGTGTTATAGTTATCCACAAGTATATTAAATTTTATCTTCTTCCGCTGAGCCGGTACCGACCTCGACTGCAGCAGCAAAGGAAAGTGGTATTTATGCTGGTCATCGACAACAGGTGAAATAAAGGATCAGTTTAGAGAGAAAGTTCAACTCTTGCTACTTATTTTTTGTCCAGATGATGAAGCAAAAGTTTGTTTTAAAGAAGCCAGCGCAGTGATATAGAACACTTAAGCTACAGGACCAGAACTTCTATTTTAGGTGTGAATTATCCCTGTGGAATATCACTTTTTAATCACACCCAGCGGCCAATCAGAATCGAGTATTTACGCGGACCATGATATAAAAAAAATTAATTATCAACAAATTGTGCATTCTTTCAATAAAGAAAGCAGTCATTCTTAAAAATGAATAACATTAGAAGAAGTATTCTCACAATAAAATTTTGAAAATTAGCTAAACTTTTTCCATCAATTGTTTTTCAGATTTCATGGAGGCAGCCATTTTAATGAGCAGGAAAAGTCCTTCTACTACCCTAGTGGAATGATGAAGAACTACAGGGCAGAAAACATAGACCATGTTATATATGATTAATTTAAGGAAGGTTTTGATCATGTTAATGAGATGGGCTCTTGATAAAAACTGGAGTCTGTTTGCATCAAATATGATACGAAGGGTTTTATAGGATTACACAGGACCAGGCTGCTAGCTACTAGGTTTTTTTGGTCCTCCAGGCTCCACTGACTTCGCTCCTGCTATTTACCTTTGTCCTGATCTGTCCGTGTCAGTAGGTAAAGTTGATTGTGTAGTTCTTCTGCACAGTCTAGCCTTCATTAAGGCTAAACATCAAGTTCTTAATCAAGTTTTTATTGTTTGCAATCACGTTTATAAAATGAATTTTACTATCAGGCCTGGATTGCCTTTTAGATTAAATTCTTTGATCTACCTGAGGATTATTTGCTACAGATCCCTTCTGCCCCTTTCTCCCTTTCTGGAAAAGTAATAACACCACTAAGTCCAACAGAACGTTTATTACAAGAAAAACTTCATTCCAACTACAGGTAGTTCTTCCACCCTAGTACTGGTCCAACCACTTACTCTTGGAGCCCCCCACACAGTCCCCGTACTCGCTCTGTCTAGTCCATCCATCCATTTTCAAAATCAGCTGAACACGTTACAGGGTTGCTGGAGCCAAACAACCTACTGTTGGGCGACGGCAGGGTGACCCTGAACAGGTCGCCAGTCTCTTGAAGGGCTAGAAGAATTTAAAGTCACCAGCTATCTTGAAAAACACAAAAAATATAACAAAGTTTGTCTGAAGTGATTCTTTTGAACAATGTTTTTTTAAAGTGTCTAAATGTAAAGAAACTGATTTTCATTAGCCCTGTGCTGGCCAGGTGAACTGCCCAGGGTGTACCCTGCCTCCGTCCTGACATAGCTGGGTAGACTCCGGCAATCCTGGGAACCAGAACGGGAATAAAGCAGGTTCAAATCATGTACCTGTAGGAATTCACGAATGAGTTTGATAAGAATGAGTTTAATTTTGGTTTCAGTGGCTGATGTACAACTTTATCTAAACTGCAAACAGACTCGGGGCAATAAACTGAGGACTGATTGACACACACATGCTTACAGAACAAAAAATTATTTATAAACGACTAAAAATACGCTGCACTGTACATTTGGTCAGAGCCGATCACTCAGACGTTGGCTGTCAATGATCGCACAAAACACAAGACATCTTTGCAGAACTGTCCAGATGATACGAAGATGCAAATGAATATGGTCTTTGTTCACAAAGTGAGTGAGCTCCTGAGGATTCATCACATAATGTCCCTTTTCCAATGTTTATGTGGGAGTCATGGAATCAAATGTATGTATTTAGATCTCTAATCCATGCATTATACAGCCACTCACGAGTTTTTGAAATTATGCTCAAAATTCAGATGTGTGCTCTGCCAACACTTGTTCTCTCCTCTTTCTTTGCACTGAAGCGTGAAAAAAGCTGCAGACGATGTTTCAGCAAAAAAGCATCAAAAGGGAAGCCAAAGTTGATGAAGGGTGTCATCTTTTAAAGATCTCATTACAGATTAATGAATGTGATGCCGTAGCGACAGACAGAGAATAGGATGTGGATGATGAGGACGGAGCAAGAATAGGTGGGGTTAGATGGCGGCGTGTTTGTGACAGAAAGAGAGGCGCAGCTCACAGGTGGCATTTCCAGGCTTAAAACTGGGTTTTATGTAAAGTCACAGGTCTGCACATTAACTCTTCCCAACACCTTTCTGGCTCTGGTCCTATCAGCTACACACCCACAGCAGGCCTAATAACTTTGCTTCGGCACGTGTGTCTGTGTCTGTTTGTGTGTTCCTGTCAGTGTGCTGGCTCTTTGACAGCGATAACCTTTCTGGAATAGGAGTGTTAATTGCACTGGTCTAGGATCAGTGCTGGAGATGGTGTAATTGCTTTCTATTCAGCGATGCAATTTTGTACGGGATGGTGTGTGCATGTTCGAAATGTGCGAAAAAGACACAAAGTTGTGCAAAACTAATATTTCTGCTCTTTTAAAGATTGTGGGGAAAAGTTTTGGAGTGAGGCTGAAAGGATCATGAAGGATTTCTTATAAAATGTCCGGCGTTGCGCAGCGGAGAGCGGGTCAGCGTGTCTGAAAGCTCTTTCACCAGCAGAGCTGAGTGCTGAAAGAGTCATTAGAGCGGTCAGCTTCAGAACTCCAATGCTGATTATTAGGCTATAAGCCGGTGCTGTTAACAGACCTCCCATGATGCAATGAGCATCTCTTTGCTTCCCTTTTACTCACTCTTCATGCATTAATGGGCTATTATTGGGCATAATTAACATGTGTATATGCTTTATTTAAAAAGTATGTTTACTGACCTGGTTTTCACATGGATCAACAAACCAATGCATCAGTGGGTCACATGCATTAATGTTCAACCAGAATCCTTTTCCCTGTTCTTTTTATCAGCATTTTTTTTCACACCTTTTAGATGCATTACCTCCCATAGCAAAGTGTCACAAAACAGGCAGAAGGCTCGTTCCAATTGCAGCAGGTTTATTAGCTCAGCTTAAAGTGCACAAAGCTAAATCAGGGTCAGGCAGGCATGGGTCAATAACGAGCATGGGAGCATCAGAGAAACAACGAGAATAGTCAGGATCCAGACTAGAGTCGGAGCAGGCGGCAGGCAAATGGAGTCAAAGGCGAAACAGGGTCAGGAAATAAGAAATGCGTGTATCAAGTATGATACAAATGGTTATACAGGGTTAAGAGGTGGGAAAACATCATTGGAAAGAGGCCTAAATGTTCAAAAGGGAGGCCATCAGCTATTCTTTTTGGTAACATGATAAAAGATTTAAAGGTATTAAAACACAAATCACACTTTTCAAGCAATTACTTATAGAATATATTGATATTTAAAACGTAATAATATATTCAGTCAAGTTACCTTGACACCTGAAAAGCTTTGTGTTTTCAGCTGCAAACACAACCCTTTGTGTGACACAATAGATTCAAACCCACAATAAATGTTGACAAAGTGATTCAACATTCAGCCCATTTCCTGTTTACAGGAAAAGTACAACAGTTAAAGTTTACTAGATAGCAAACAAATATCTTGCTTTGAGCATTTAAGGTAAATTGATCTCATAAATAGAAACACAAGTTAAATTGTTTTCATTCTTGAGACATTTTTCATCTTTTATAAAGGTTAACATCCACAACCTTCAGACTGATGAAGCCACTTGGATGAGTCGTGAAATGTTTCAAATAGAAGATTTTCCCTCCAGATTTCATAATTCAACTTCAAAACAACGTCACCTGTAGAAATAACACCCTGCACCGACACATGATGATTCAACAGCTTTACATAGCTGCTCCACCCAACAAGGCAGTCAGGATGAATTTCACCTTAATTTTTCCTGATACTGTAGAAAACCGAAAACCCTTCTGTGCTTCCACAAACAGCGCAACAGCGAAGAGATAGATTTAAGGTACAGTCCAAACGTAGATAACCTTAACAAAAAAATATATAAATATGAATAATTGGAAATGGACTTGTAAACTATCCCCTATTTAAGGATATATTAAAACAAATGTCATTAATGTATTGCTGAGAAGGTTTTAGAGAGATGGGGGTGAGAATAAATACATGTATTCTTCCCCCCACCTCTAGTGAATGTGCAAAATGTTACTTTATTGCATTAAAGACATACAAAATTGTGTTATTTCTTTTTGGATGAGGATTTTTTGTAAAGTTTTATATATTTTCATTAACTTTTTAATGCTCATTATAAATATTTGTTGTTGTTTTTTTTTTCTTTTAATGATTTGCTTTTCTTTATAAATGCAAACTAGGTGTAATGTCATGTAAGCCTTTAAAAATTTTTGCCTGCTGTTAGAGGTGTGGCTTAAAATGACACATTTAAAGAAAAAAGATTAATTTTACTTTTTCAAAGAAGAATCTTTCCTCAAATATCTGCATTTAATTTAAAAAAAAAAAAGGCTCTCAAAAATTATTCTGTTTTTTGCCTCAGGTAACCGTTGAATCCAAGGTCTAACGCCTCTTAAATAAGGAATCCACAAGTCATCTTAGCGTAACACCACTTGTGAAAACCTTATTTGTCCCACATGTCAGACACTCAGTCTCCTGAAAGCAGTCAGAATCCTTTTCTCTGAGATTTACCACTTTCAGTTCACTGTGTGTGACAGCTGTAATTGTTTGACAGCTTTTCTTGCTGGTCCATTTGTACTGAAAAGATGTGGAGACACAAACAAGACGCCATCATGAGTTTTATTCTCTTTTCATCAAAACACAAAACTCCTGCGACAACAAGTTTTGGGCTGTTCCTGAATCATAACCTGCAGAGTTAATGCTGCAATCCATCCCAAATGCAGCACAAAAGCCAACTAACTGTTGTTTTATTTGTTGGAAAACAGTCAACCCTGCTGTGACTGTGCAGACTCGACCAGCCGCTGCAAACTTAGAATAGATGATTTGGGAGAACTTTTCTGCAGCTACCCAACATGAAGACATTATGGTCCACCAAAGATCCAGCCCCTTTACAGAACATGTTTTCCTTCACCTTGTGTGTTTATTAAGATGCATATTTTCAAAGACCATCTGCAGAGGAGTGCTAACACCACCATAAGCCAGCACCAGCTGTTCTGGGTTGCGCCACGCCGCTGTCTCGTGGGAGCTTGTACAGCCAATTACAGAATGGCGGACGGTCATCGAGAGGGCAATGGAGTAGTTCAAAGACTAGCTGAAGGTGTAATCAGATCTAGAGTATGGAGCTGCTGATAGTAGCAGAAACGTTGACTTTCTCATTTAGAACCGCGACTTTGTTTAGCATCGTGTCAGCTAGTTTAGGGCACATTCTGGTGAAATGTACGCTTTATGTAGATGCTTTAGTCAGTTTCATTGTAAGACCTGTAAACCTTTTTTTTCTTCGAATTAATAACATTCAATAAATAAAAATATGTATACTTAAAAAAACACAAAAAAAGGTTTTCATCACATAAAATAATCCATTCAGTATTTTTTTCTCATAGATTGAAAACAGAATTTATTTATTCTTGTCTGCAAAATGTTTGTCTGTTTTATTTTTGCCTTTCAATATAGTCAAAAGGTGATGGTTAAATGACGTCATGTCTGGCTTAGATTGCAAAAACATTTGTTTAGCAAAACATTGATTCTTTACTCCACAAAACCATCTTCTTTAATCCTCAACATCATTTTTGATTCCTGACAAGCTTACTAACTGTAAAGTTAAAGCTAGTTAAATACCTTGACCTTCAAACTGCAGTTATGGTTTATTTTCTCATTCTTTTTTCCAGCTCTGCTCATGTCTCCAACTGGATATTTAACTTCCTCACAAAACAAAATCTAGAACTTGATAATTACAGTCCTTGTTTAACTCAATTGCATTAGTGTGCTTCGGAATATCGCATGTTCCCCCCATTTGTCGAAATGTCCTTGGGCAAGACACTTAACCCTGCATCGCTCTTGGTGGTTATGGGTTGACGCCAGTGTTCAGCACCCATGAAAAACAGAACTCAACTCAGTCACTCAATCAGTGCTCAACTCACTGATCTACAGCATACTAAAAAATCTTAAAGATCATTATAACAAAGTAGATACGTGGTGCTTTAACAGGAGAGTGATTGGGCAACGGAAGTTGTCCATGCAAACCCGTACCCACCAAATTGTAATTACACATTTTAATACAAACACTTTGAATTCCACAACACTATACCCACGCCCCATAAGAAAGAACGTCCATAATTTTCTGTATCCTACCCCACCTGTCGGTAGGCCCTCCAACAGAGGTCATGTATCTTTCACCCCACCCCTGTTAGAGGGGCTAACGACAGGTAATGGGTTGGTAGTTGTGTTACAAGTACATTGACTCTTTGAGTCCAGTGGCCACTCTCTACATAAGGAACGTGATCCTTGTGATTCATGAATTAGGAATTATATTGCATCTAATCTGGAGTGGTGGTTGTGCCCTTTGTTGGGCAGTTTTGGGTATTTGGTCTAGTTTGTGTGCTGGGCCACCCTGCATTTCTACCATCACCTTGGCAACTGGAACCTGCAATTTTGCCCTTCTTTCTTCCTGTTGTGAGGACGACAATAGCAAGGGGGTGGGGGCTGGCCCTTTCCCATTAAGTGTTTAAGAGAGAACTGGACAGATCACATGTGATATCACCCATAGAAAATGCCTTACTTCAGCTCCAGCATAATGAAGCCATTTCAGTCACCATTTTTCTGCAATACAGAAGTTGCCAGTGATTGGTCTGAGTGGTCCAACTCACAGTTTCTATGGTAACCACAGTCACCAATCAGAAGTGAGCTTGCTCAAAGCCCACACCCCTTCAAATGAAAGCGAGCTCAGGAGAATCTGTCAGTCAAACAAAGTGTTTAAAGTGGGGGCCAGCGGGTACCACACACATTTAACAAGGAATCTGGTAGGTCAGTTTATAACTTGAATAACTTGCAATAAAGAAAAAACATTATGGAAAATAAATAAGATTAGCAAGAATTTGTTAAGAAAAAGTATCAGAGCAAGAATGGTATTCTGACAAATAGAATGACTGAGTAATAACCGTTTACTTCTCATTAGAAGTCAATGGAATTTTGCCTTCTTGGAGTCTTGGAGAGGGGGAGGGATCGTTTTTATAAACAGTCAATGCCTTTGCCTCTGCCTCAACTGGAATTCCCATAGGGCCTGGTGGTGGTCAGTCTAGATTGGCTTTGGGGTGGTCTTATACCCCTGGAGGCTATAGGGTGGAAACTAAGGACTCTTGAGCAATGGCTGGCATCTCACCTGGCGCTAGTTTGGATTTTAGTGGACCACAAGCTTCCAGAAGCTCAGTCTTTGTCGATGCTGGGGCTCATGCTGTTCATGCTCCCTCTTGTTTTCCAGTTGTATCTTCAGTAATGTCTCTGTTTGACTGGAACCGGGTCATCTGAAAGAGTGTAAGCTCTCAGGCTCCTTCTTTATGGGGGGTTTGGGGGACCCTGTACTGCCACTGTGCCTGCTGTTGGATCTGTGTCTGGGCTTCGACCTCCTACCCTCAGTTACGTCATGATACTTTCTGACAAACACACACTCTCCCGAACACACTTGCCTGTTCATCTCAACACAAGCATGCCAATGTTTGAAATATGTAAGCCTTTATGTCTTGGGATGCTGCTTTTTTTATGCATATTACTATAGTTGTCTGTGTGGAATGCATGTGTGTTTGTGCAGAACATGGTTATTCGTGTGCTTGTTTATGTTTTTTGGGGTATTTGAGCGCGTAGATGTGTGGCTGAGCACAAAAAAAGCAGCCCTCCTGTAAACAGTTTTTAACACATTTGTAAGCCTCAAACAACTTTAGTTGTCTATTATGATGGAGGCATTTTTTTTAGTCTTTCTCCTTGTATTTTACCCTCTTCTCCGTCCCCACTTCATCCTTTTTTTTTCTGCTCCTCATGTTTTCTTAACTCTCCACATCTATCTCACAACTCTTTCTGTTTGTCTGGTCTAAAACTTGTCTTTTTATTTAATAAATTTGAAAAAATATATATATATTTTTAAATGGCTACAAACAAAAGGTATTCATACAAACATTCAGTATCCAACAGAACTCCAGGTGAAATTTTAAATCCAAACGCTGGTATGTTTTCACTAGATTTGTTCAACTGCTTAATGCAGCTGGCCAGTGAAGGTTCAACTCTTCGTTATTTTTTGTTCCTTCAAAACTATCCACATCTTATTTTACGTTCATTAACTAACCATCGAAACAATTTAAGACCCTTTCATGCCCTAAAATGCTCTTATTGTGGAAGGTTGAGCTGACAGGAACTGAAATAAAATCTTGCGAGTGGGAAGGTCTTTGTGTAAAGGAGAGGTAGGTGAAGCAACAGGAGTTGGATAAATTGTAATAGAAAGAGACTGTGGGCTTTTGACACCTCAGCTCATCACTTTCTTATCCACATCATGGTTTGCTCAGCCCACATTAATCACACTCACACACACACACATATGCTTTACTGTCAACTGTATCGATCGTGGAGTGTCCGGTGGATGAACCTGTCATGGCCAACATAGATCGGAGTGGAGGATAATGAAGTCTTCCTGCTCTATTTGACAAGTTCTGAGAAAGCGTGTTAGAGTGAGTGTGCACGATTCTGAGGGTTTGTGTGAGGAGTAAAAAAAAGATGCTCCAGGGAGAGCACACCGCAATTCTTACCACTGAATGAATAAATTGAATGGAAAGAGGGTGCTTGAGCCAAAGACGTGATCTGTCATGGTGTCATTTAAATGAACCTGGCGTCATAGGAGAAGCCAGCGAGCTAATAAAGACATAACCTCCATGAACACAAACAGACATCGATCCAATAGAAAGGCTGGATTTGGCTGTAAATGGACAACAATGTTTGACCTTTTTCAATATGTTTGTATCATTTTTATTCATCGTTTTATGAATGATAAACTCTCCTTTGAGAATTTTATACTTGGTTCTTCTCTTTTTCTTCTCCTAAACAAACAATCACACTAGGCAATTTTTGCTTTTGGTGTGCTGAACTCAGTTTGGGGGTGAGCTGTCTGTGTACAGATTTTTACATTGGCCCTGAAGTCCAAATCACACCAACAGAGTACACAAAACATGTAAAGAGAGAAGGTGCAACGGAACACAGATAAAGACCCTACCAAAGCCTGAAGCTATGTTCACACCGCCCTCGGCAATGAGCGTTCAAGTGAATACTTCCAACGAAAAGTCTATGCAAACGCGCTTACATGTGTGTTTTGAGCTTCTGCGTTTAAGGGTGTTTTTAGACTTGACACATTTAGCCCGCTTAAATTCTACCAGTGTTCGTTTCCCCCTGATAATCAGGAAAACATTTTCAGTCTGAATACACCCAAGCGGACCCTGGTCCGTGATCCGTCTTTGGAGGTGGTCTCAGTTTGTTTCCAATCGGACTGAGCTTCGGTTCTCTCTGAAATTCCTCAGTCCAAATAGAATCCGTTCCCGGAACGGAACAGCTGGACCAAAACAGCCACCATAGCCGATATACACAGAGTAGAAATGAAGCAACAAATGAGCAGCTGGCAAATATAAAGCAACGATTATCCTGATATCAAACAGAAAAAAAGGGTCCAACTGTTTAATTGTTAGAATGTTTATTTTAACACAGCTGAAAATGCTTCTAACATGCTTTTCTGTGTCTCGTTACGCATAACAGGCGCTGCTGTGATGTCATCCTAAAAACTAGTTTTAGTTCCTTAACAAAATTCTCTTAAAACAATACCATAACACCACAACGATGAGACACAGCAACTCATTGAAATGTGGTCAGAGGAATGCAGGCTCAACAAAACACCTTTTAACGTGATACAAATAGCTTCTCCCTGTTTTCCTGGCAAGCTGCATGTCATGAACCCTTTTCTTTGTACCTTCTTAGCTGTATTCTTAGCCAGTAACTGACCTGCAGCATTCCTCCACTGAGCCTGACAGTGATACAGATGTTTAAAACTTTAAGTTTAAATCAACCAAAAGCACAGTACTTCCATAATTTGTGCCTAATTAAGCAGACTGGGTCTAGGACAAATAGTATTTCAGTCAAAATACACCCTAAAACCTTCATGTTCATGCGTATAAAATGTACTGCCACTGAAAGAGCATTGCAAGTTAAACCAGGTCGAACTTTGACCAATCAGGGACTCTGATTTGGTAATGACAGATGTATAGCATCCCTTTTAATTCGTGGAAGTGCCAACTGATCCTGGTGGAGAAATTAATAATTGTGGTTTGTGTCCGACTGAAATTATGACACTGTGTCTTTCATATATCGGAATGGAGCTGTGAGAGAAAAAGCCTTGAGCAAGATTTACACCGCTTCAACATTTTACACCAAGCCTCTTCCAACTGTAGGTGGTGGACATGCCCTAGTAAACGGTAAAAAGATAAATAAAGAAGAAGAAGAAGCCTATGTTCTGCTTGTCCAGTGTGTCCAGACTAAACATGCATTCAAGAACCTGCAATTACCGCTTTCCTGAATGGGCATCACATGTGTCTGTAGCTTGAGAACTTTCTCAATCAGTCTGTATGTCTTACTATTAAAACAATTAAAAGAAATTAAACAAAAGCACAGAAAATGTCTTGTGAGAGATATATCACTCTGAGTGAATCTCCTTTATGCTTGGTGAGTTGTACATATAAACTGTTAAAATTTATGATGGAACATTTTTTAACAAGATTATATTTTTAAAAACTCTTGGAAAATGAAAATCCACAATCTGCAAGTATCTCGTTTACTCCCTTAAGCTTTCCTATATATATAGTACCACACCTTAACAATGTTGCAATGTAGAAGGAGGAACAGCCATATTTTTCAACTTTAAAGTATTTCTCAACATTATTCCAAAAACCCCTCCTAAACACTCAAAGTGAGAGAACGCCCACACGGGCACCTGCAAGCACAATAACAGCATTTAGAGAAAGCCGGCCCAAATCTTTTCTATCCTTTGCAGCAGAATTTTCCTCAACCTACAGCCGATAAAGAGTCGCTGCACCCCGGAGCAGAGGGCAGCTGGAAAACCTGCTGCTGCTGGCACTGCACATTCAGAACTGTCAGGATTGTGTGTGAATATGACCTTAAATGTGTGCTGAAAGTGTGGGTTAACAAGTGTGTGCAAGTGCAAAGAAGCAAGCTGGTCTGTCAAAACATCCGTTTATCAAAGAACTATGAGCTCTTAGTGTTTTTATCTTCGTCTGACACATCTCGGAATATGTTCACTTGCCAGTTTCTACTTTTCTGTATTCCCATATAACGTAGACAAAATCACCATTGAATACGCCAGCTATATTTCTTTTAATTTGCTGAGTCTTGCTGCAATCTCTTTCATTTTTTTACAATCACTCTAAAGGTAAAATAAACATGATGAATCTCTTTGTTTTTTAAACCTATCCGGATATAAAGCTTCACAAAAGGCTCCACATTTTATCTTCAAGCTAGGCTCAGATAAACGGAAAACGGGGGTTTACTAGGCAGTGACCCCCCTCCTGTGGTTGCCGTATGGAGTGGCCCCCCCCTCTTTCGGTTTTATTTGCACCTTAGACATGTAGGGCCCTTGGTAGGGGGGGTGCTTGGACATCACTGCCAGCAAGCAGCGGATGTCCTCCTAGCACCCTACCCGCCAATTTTAACCGCACCTTAGACATTTAGGGCCCCTTGGTGGGGAGGGTGAGGGGACGTCACTGTGAGTAATCAGGAGACGTCCCCTTAGTGCCCTACCCTCCAATTTTAACCGCACCCCCCTTAGTACACACACCCCTCCCCCCTCAATATATACATCCCAACATAAACACACACACATGCACACACACACTCTCTCAAACACACATACACGCACACACATTTTGCAAGGAAGGTGGGACCTAGGACCATCTGTCCCCTGCCTCTTCCCTGGTGGGGGGTACGGGCCCCTTTGCAACGGCGGCTGTGTCCCCGGGGTGCTGGCTTCCTGGGCCCGGCGGTGCTCTCTCCGCGCGGTGGGGGGGTTCACATTACATCTGAGCCGGGGGTGTTCGTGTCCCTGGGGGGTGGGTTCTGGTCCTTGCTCCTGAGTGCTGGGCCCCGCCAAATTTCCAACTGTGGCCGAGCCTGGTCGGGCCATATTTACAACACCCCTTGTGGGCCCTCTTTTTTCCCCGGGGTTCCCCCCTTCTGGGCTGGGGCGGCGGGCCCCTGCCTCGCTCCTCCCTGGACCAACCGTGGGCCGGGCGGGTGGCTGCCTGGAGTGCGGAGTGGGTCTCCCTTGGGGGGTCCTGGCCCGTACCTGGGGTTGGGGCGGGGGGATGCCCGGAACTCCTGGGTGGTGGTGGGGTGCTCGTCTGGGGCTGTGGGCGTCCTTCTCCGGTGGGGCCCTGCGTTGGGTTCTCCCGGCGCGGCGGGGGGGCTGCTCTCCTGGTTGGGCTGGGGCGGCGCCCTCTTTCCCTCCGTGCCTCCCTGCTCTCTGGCTCTGGGTGGCGGGCTTGGTCGCCCGGGCGGCGGTTGTTCCCTGCCGGTTCCCGTGTGGCGTTGGGGGGAATCCGGTTGCCGCTGCTGGTGCGGTGGGGGTCTTGGGGTGGGGATGGCTGGGCACTCTCCCTCCTTCTTTTCACGTTCCACCATCCATTTTAGAAGAACATAAACACTCACCTGAGCACAGGTGTTAGCTCAACAGACTGAATGACTGAAATATTTCACACTAGTTGGTTTTAAGGCATAAGTATGCGTGTGAACACTATCTGTTTTGTGTACATGTCGACAGGTGGACATTTTTGCAACTAACAGGTGTGTTTATAACATTTGAGTGTGTGTGTGGACAGGCTCCGCCCTTTTTTTTTTTGTTTTTTTTTACATTTGAACCTTACCATAATGATTAACAACCAGTAAACTTGTTGCTTTATGCTGCTTCATGGTCTTATCCCCCTTCCCCTCCTATTATCACCCCCTACCCCCCCTCTCTCTAACGTCCCTCTCTCTTCTTCCCCTCTTTCCTTTTCCGTCCGGTCCAACACCAAAGATTTTCAGACATGTTTGAAATTAATAAAGTTTGGCCTCAATTACAAAAGGGGTTTATTCAGACATACCATTGGTTTGTCTGAAGATTAATAACCCATCTTGTTAAAGTAAAACATGTCCAACCCAAGAGGCCCTCAGCTCTCATCTGTCTGCCTAGCTGTTGGACAGGACAAGTTAAAAGAAAAAAAAAAAAAAAAAAAAAAAAAGATAAACGGAAAACGTTGGTGTTTTTCCTTGTTAATCTATGACTTTTTTCTGGTTTTCTGGAGTTTTTATCTCGTAAATTTACTGCTTAAAATCTCGTTATTTAACAGTTATGACTTTCTTTCTTGTAAATTGTAAATTAAAAATTGTAATTACAAAAAAACTTTTGTATTTAAAAACAATTTGTTTTTGTAAACTGGCCCTGTTAAAAAATTTGTTTTGTAAACTGACCCTAAAACTCTGTCGTAGTAATAAAACGTGAATTTGATAATAAATTAATTCAAAGGCCAAAAGGCTTTAGGCCTACAGCTACGTTCACACTGGTCTCACTAACATGCGTTCAATAGGCCTCTTTCAGGGAAAAATCTATGTAGACAGGCGTCTATGCGGGTTTTGGGCTTCCGTGGTCGAAAGTCTTGAGTTCACACATGTTTTTAAGTCAGTTTTCAGGCTCTATGTTCAGAGAAAGCTGTCCATTGAAAGTTGAACCAGGTCAAACTTTGTCCAATCAAAGAACTTAGACTTGACAGTGACATACGGATGGTGTCCCTATTGATTCATAAAAGACTCAAGAGACTTGCACCACTTCGATATTTTTCACCAAGCCTCTTTTAACTGTAGATGGGGGAGACGTCCAAGTATTAGGTAGCAACAGTCCAGTGTGAACACCATATGCTTAACGCGCATTCAAGAATGCACTTTTAGCCCATTCTTCAGCGCGCGTCATAACGCCCAGTGTGAACGTAGCTTCAGTCATAGCTGCCCTCATAGGCTGATGCGAGCTGTTTGCAGGCAAAAAATGGTCTAACCTGTACGGAGTACGCAGGTGGCCTTGTTGTAAACTGCTCGATGAGCAATAGACTGAAACTCATTCTTAAAAGTACCTTACAATAAATTTACCACATGCACGACAATCATAGGTTCCATTTTCATGATGAGGGAACTGTGAAACACACCTGAGCTCCTCTTGAGACGCAACCACTCCTCTTACAACCCTCTATGGTCCGCACAACTCAAAAACCCACAGCACCATACATCAATCTCCCCAAATGGTGCATGTGACAAAGAGTTTTTTCAACTGTAAATTGATTCAAGTTTTATCCTGAGCAGATTACAATACTTTATGTAGGTATCCAAGGTAGAACTGGGCAAACGCACTCTGTCAGGTCTTAAGTCGATCATAGGACCCCAGACACAGATACACACACAAGCCCACACACATGCATGCACAAACAGTGTTACTAAGGCCTACAGCTTTGATGGTCTGTTAATTTTGCTGTCACCAGAACAACAGCAACATAAACATCTGTATCTGCAGCCAACAACAAAGTTGCCCTCAGTTCACATGTTCAGCGAATCCAGTGACAGAATAAAAACTAAACCCTAAAGTTGATTATAGCAGCCAACAAGAAGCCAAACGAAGTAGCCACATAATCCACAAGACTCAAAGCCACAAGGCAGATTGGCAAAAAAAAAAAAACACACAACAATAGTTTGGAAAATAATGGTTACAACAAATCGTACACAGACGCTAATAGAAACAAAACACTAAATACAATTTTTTTTAAAGTGACTTTCAGTGTTTATCTAATCATTTAAAACACAATTTGTGGTAAAGTTTTCCTTTTTTCTCTGCAGGGGTGCGTTGCACCCTGAAGGAGACACCTGACCTGAAAAATGAGAAGTCATTTTTATGTTTATGCTGCAGGTAGTTGGTTTCTGACCAAGCTGTAATCTGTGTGGGCTTCACCTTGACTAATGGTTATGACTACACACATGTTTTTTATTTAGATAGAACAACTTTAAGTTTATTCTACTGCCAGAAAAAAGAGGATCATGGATAGAAGTTTATCGGGAATTTCAGTTAAATTATTTAAGCATCTGGATAATAAGCAGTGTTTTGTAGTAAAAAATTAAAAGAAACTTTCACTTGGCAGGTTATACAATTTGAATGTTATTCTGGTGTGTACATGAGGGCTTTCTCCCTGGACTCCCTCCCCCCAGTTCAAATAGACACATTTCAAATTGACTGGGGTTTCTAAATTGTCTATTAGGGAGAGCATGAGTATGCATGGTTGTGTGTGTATTTGTTCCACCCTTTGATGAACTGATCCATTCATTCACAGAGTGCACCATCTTGTACACTGACAGCTGGAAATAGACCTCACTTCTTTGCGACCTTGACCAAGATGAAGCGTTTAAAAGGATGAATGGCATTTTCTATAGACTCCTGGATGACACTTTAAGCCTCTGACACGAGTTGTGTATTTTTCAGGTGCCCTCTGTGAATTCAACATTTATTCAAATTTAGAGGGAAATGGATTCACTTTTCAAAACCCAAGACAAATTTGTGCAAAACGTCGTTATGAGAGCTACTCTAGCCTAAAAAGAAGCTGTTTGCAACGATCAAACAAACAGCCAACCGAGAAAGTGGTGAGAGGCCGGCAATACTTTCTATGAGAAATTCCTAAATCCTTGGCAGGAAGTAGTTTTTTGTTGTTTTGTTTTATCGGTCCATAAATCTGGTGAATACATCGTAATACATAAGATGTGAAATAAAAGTTTTCATCATTGACAGAAAGGAAAAGTTAAAGTGACACATTTCAATTTAGAACAGAGGAAGAACTGAAGCAAAAGATAAACAAATTTCATTTTGAAAATAGAAAATGCAGATAATTTTGTCCACCTCTATCTTCTTCCTTCTGTGCTGCAAAATTCCTCCTCCTCACATCTTTCCCTCTGTATGTTTCACTTTTGATGTCTTTTTTTTCAGCACCAGTTTATAGTGGGTAATGAACTCTGTCCAGTCTTTTATGTCTAAACCAGGGATGGAAAACTCCAGGCCTTGAGGGCCCCATTCCTGCATGTTTTCCAATGTACCCTGCTCTGGCATCTTCTAATTAGCTGGACACACCTGAACCAGGTAATCACTCAGGAGTAGGGTTTGGATATCATGGAAATCACGCAGACACACCAGCCCTTGAGGCCTGGAGTTTCCTATCCCTGGTCTAAATCTACCTCAAATTACAGACCAAGTTTGTGTTTTCAAAACAAGTTTTCCAAAAGTTTATGTTTTCATGTTGAGATTTTCTTCAACACAAGTGGACGAGTTTTTCACCGCTTCATCATTTCTCAACAAGCCTCTTCCAACTATATGTGGTGGACATGCGCCTTAGTATCGGGTAGCGACAGACCTGTGAGACCATCATAGGCACGAACAAAAACCTCCGTTCAGCATGTTCTTAAACGCGCCATACATGCCCGCTGTGAACATATAGCATTAGACATCACCTTCCCCTCAAAACAAGTGGGGGGTCAGGAATAATGGCTTCCGATGGCAGATAATCTCAAAGTGAATCATTAGAAGCAGGATAGGTTCATTGGTCCGTTCCCATCCATTACTGGACGTGGATCTTTGGGATTACCGGTACTCCTTTTACTGTGCATGTTGGCCTAGAAGTAGACCTACTGTCTGCTTTATTGTCATTGACTTTAATAATAAAATATAATAATTATAAATAAAACAAAAAACACAGTAGCAAATGTTGCTCCTATAAATAAAAAATAAATAAATTCTGATCCTATTTGGTTGTCTATCAAAAATCAACCTTTAAAATGGTTCAAAACATTAGACTCATCCATATCAAGCTTTCTATGGAACAACAAACCTGCAAGAATTAGTCTAAAAACTTTAAAATCTGCAAAAAGCTGTGGAGGATTAGAACTACCTAATTTCCACAAATACTTTCTTGCAAATAGATTACAATATATCTTAAAATGGTTAAAAAATAATCCAGAAACCAACTCATGGTTAGACTTGGAACAGGTGTTATGTGGAAAGATCAACCTGTCACAGCTACCATTTATTAGCCAAACAGTTAAAAAACAGGATTGTTTCAAAAGCATTAATATAAATGCCACCTTAACAGCCTGGTGGGAATTTCTCAAAATATCAAAATCATCAATTCAACCGTGCAAAATGACACCCATCTGGAACAACCCGGACATCCTTATTAACAAAAAAATGATTCACTTCCCAGCTTGGCAAGCAGGGGGCATAAAACAACTAGAGCACTTAATTATTGATAGAAGATTCATAACCCCCCAGGAACTTCAAGACAAACATGGAATAAATAACTTCTTGGAATATCAGCAACTTAAATCAATAATTACTAAAAAGTATAAAATTAAAGACGACGATTTAAAGCTACCAGATGTAGTTACCACTCTGATTAATTTTTCAATGAATAGAACTCTCTCCAAAATATACAAACTTTTATGTAATTTAGATAACAATATTGCCCTTCCAACAAAAAAATGGGATGCAGATTTGAGCATCAGCACAGATGAAAGCTTCTGGTCAGAACTCTGTCTAAACACCTTTAAACTGACAAAAAGTCCAAATCTGCAGCTAATCCATCTCAAAACTCTTCACAGAATTTACTACACTGGACAGAGGATGTTCAAGATGGGTCTCAGTAACTCAGACATTTGCGAGCACTGTGATAATAATCTACCCGACAGCTACATGCACGCACTGTGGTTCTGCACTCCTGTCCAGGCTCTCTGGCAGCAGGTATGTGCCGATTTATCAGTCTGGCTTAAGGTTTCAATCACTGCCTCACCGTCACTTTGTGTGCTTGGTGACATGAGTGCCATCGATATAGAAGAAGGATTAGCATCTATCATTTTCATAACTCTTTGTATTGCCAAAAAAACTATTTTAACAAATTGGAAAAACAAGAAAAATATAAACATAAGTCAACACAGAAATCTGCTGTTTGATCATATCAGCTTGGAAAAAATGTCAGCCCAAAGCTCAAGTAACTTTGAAAGAATTCAGTCTCTCTGGTCTCCTGTGGTTGACTCCATGACTTAGGGGGTGGAGGGCTTGGTCGTCGCTGCTCCTTGCCCTTCTGCCGTGGTTTGGGGTGGGGGTCGGGGCTTCCGGTGCCTGGCGGGTGCGGTGGGGGGCTCCGTTGGTCGGGGGGTCGGGTCCGGTGCCTGGGTGGGGCGGGCTGGGGCGCTGCGTGGTCCTCTGGGCTTGGGTGTGGGGGTGCGTGGTGGGGGGGTGGGGTGGTGGTCTGGCTTGGCTTGGGGGGGTGGTCCCTTTGCCTGTGCTGGGGGGGGTTGGCGGGGGGCCCTGCTCGGGTGGGGGGGGCCCAGCGGCGCCGGATGGGCTGCCCATCTGCACCTGGGGCTGGGATCGGCCCTTCCCTGGCTCTGGGACGGGACGGGACAACCCTCTCGGGGCCCCCGGTCGCTCTGGGTGTCACCCGCTTCGGCTGCGGGGTCTGGGGTGTGGTGGGGTGGGGGGCTTGTCGGCCCTGTCCTGTGGGGGGGCGTTCTGGGGGGGAGGGGGGGCCCATTATTAGTACGGGGCAGGGGGGCTAGCGGGTCGGGGTCTCCGCTGAGGCAATCAGTGGTTGCCTCGGCCGGTTGGCCTCCTCGGTCCCGTCAAGGCCTGACCAGAGCTCTTCTAGGGCCGGCGTCTGGGGGTGGGGGCCTGGGCTTGCTCCGGGGGGGGGGCGACGCTTTCTGGCTCCTCTCTCTCTGTGTGGGGTGGGTGGTGCCGGGCCTAGGGTGTCGGCGCCTCCGGGGGTGGGCCCCTGGGCTGGGTGGCCCTGGCCCCTTTGCTGGGGGTGGGCTGGGGGACGGCTGTTTGACCACCGGGGGACAGTCTAATAGCTGTCCCCAACTTACCCCCTTCCTTATATAACCTCATATTAGGGTGAGGGGGTGGGGGGTCTAGCCTGCGATGCGCCTTGGGGGGGGGCTACTTGGGAGTGGCCCCCCTCCTATGGTTGCCGTATGGAGTGGGCCCCCCCTCTTTCGGTTTTATTTGCACCTTAGACATGTAGGGTCCTTGGTAGGGGGGGTGCTTGGACATCACTGCAAGCAAGCAGCAGATGTCCTCCTGGCACCCTACCCGCCAATTTTAACCGCACCTTAGACATTTAGGGCCCCTTGGTGTGGAGGGTGAGGGGACATCACTGTGAGTAATCAGGAGATGTCCCCTTAGTGCCCTACTCGCCAATTTTAACTGCACCCCCCTTAGTACACACACCCCTCCCCCTTCAATATATACATTCAAACATAAACACACACACATGCACACAAACACCCTCTCAAACACCCATACACGCACACACATTTTACAAGGAAGGTGGGACCTGGGTCCATCTGTCCCCTACCCCTTCCCTGGTGGGGGGTGCGGGCCCCTTGGCGATGGCGGCCGTGTCCCTTGGGTGCCGGCTCCCTGGGCCCGGCGGTGCTCTCTCCGCACGGTGGGGGGGTTCATATTACACCTGAGCCGGGGGTGTTCGTGTCCCTGGGGGGTGGGTCCTGGTCCTTGCCCCTGGGCGCTGGGCCCCGCCAAACTTCCAACATGGCCGAGCCTGGTCGGGCCATATTTATAACATCCCTTGTGGGCCGCCCTTTTTTCCCCGGGGTTCCCCCCTCCTGGGCGGGGGCGGCGGGCCCCTGCCTTGCTCCTACCTGGACCAACCGTGGGCCGGGTGGGTGGCTGCCTGGAGTGCGGAGCGGGTCTCCCTTGGGGGGTCCTGGCTCGTACCTGGGGTCGGGGCGGGGGGATGCCCGGAACTCCTGGGTGGTGGTGGGGTGCTCGTCTGGGGCTGTGGGCGTCCCTCTCCGGTGGGGCCCTGCGTTGGGCTCTTCCGGCGCGGCGGGGGGCTGCTTTCCTGGCTGGGCTGGGGCGGCGCTCTCTTTCCCTCTGCGCCTCCCTGCTCTCTGGCTCTGGGGGCCTCGCGGCGGTCCTGCTGGCCCTGGCCTGGGTGGCGGTCTTGGTCGCCCGGGGGGCGGTTGTTCCCTGCCTGTTCCCGTGTGGCGTTGGGGGAATTCCGGCTGCCGCTGCTGCTGCGGCGGGGGTATGGGTGTGGGGGTGGCTGGGCGCTCCTCCTCCTTCTTTTCACATTCCACCATCCATTTTAGAAGAACATATACACTCACCTGAGCACAGGTGTTAGCTCACCTTTGCACTAATAGTTTGCATGATTGAATGAATGAAAGATTTCACACTAGTTGGTTTAAAGGCATAGGTATGCGTTCGTGAACACTATCTGTTTTGTGTGCATATTGACATGTGGACATTTTTGCGGCTAGCAGGTGTGTTGATTATATTTGAGTGTGTGTGAACAGGCCCCGCCCTTTTTGTACTACATTTGAACCGTACCGTAACGATAAACAACCAGTAAACCTGTCTGCTCTATGCTGCTTCATGGTCTTACCCCCCCTTCCCCTCCTATTATCACCCTCCTACCCCCCCCTCTCTCTAACGTCCCTCTCTCTTCTTCCCCTCTTTCCTTTTCCGTCCGGTCCAACACCAAAGATTTTCAAACATGATTGAAATTAATAAAGTTTGGCCTCAATTACAAAAGGGGTTTATTCAGACATACCTTTGGTTTGTCTGAAGATGAATAACCCCTCTTGTTAAAATAAAATATGTCCAACACAAGAGGCCCTCAGCTCTCATCTGTTTGCCTAGCTGTTGGACAGGACAAGTTAAAAAAAAAAAAAAAAAAAAAATCAACCTTGTGATATTTTTTAAAAGGTCTAATCACCCCATTTTTTTATAAAGCTCTATGAAGTCCATAATGGGTTCAGCTCTGACAGCTCCGTGACCTTATCCTCTGGCATGCAGTTTAAGGACGAGGTTCAGCTGCTCAGCTGTATCAGAGTGGCAATAACAAGGAGTTTCTTTCTGACAAGATGAATGAATGTATGAGGTGGGGATTTTGGATGGAACAGCAGAGGGTCAGGTGCTAGAAGTTTGTGCACATAAAAGACGTGTGGACACATGAACTCATGTTTGTTCCTGAAAGAATGTGATGAAAATGTGTACAGCATATCACTCTCTATAGCAGGAGAACAGAAATGCATTCAAAATTAATCAAAAAATCCATCAAAATAGAACAATTTAGACAAGGATTGGATAAGATAGATAAGGAAAGAGACTCTGCAGAGCAATGAGCACACAGAACTCATCTAATTTGAAAAAAATAATCAAGATTTTCCCCAATACTTTTGGTCAAACAATCCATGGACTGAGGAGAAAAGGTTTGGAAAAGTGTATGTCTTATTTTATCAGGAATAAGTAACAGCGGTCCAGAAAAATAAAACATCCAACCAACAACCATACACGGTAGTGGTAGTATGATGGTGAGGGGCTGCTTTGTTGCTGAAGCAACTGAAAGACAAGGTTCTCCATCAATAAATCAAATCCGGCTTAAGAACTCTGAGGTTCTGCAGCAAAACAACGGCCTGAACACCCAAACTGAATGGATCAGAACATTGGCTGGTTCAGCCAACCCAGACAGCCGTCCACTCAGTCTGCATTTGAATCTGGATAAAATAGTTTTCAAATCTTTGAGAACAATTATGCAAGGAAATTAATATTATATCCAAAAATGGTACTTTCCAGTACTGACTACTTACACTTAATGTGCTAAATATTAAACCAACAATGTTTTCTTTTTAAGTTGTAGTTTATGAATGTTGTAGAACAGACTCCTTTGACAAGCTCTTGATTCAAACAGAAGGCGTCCTTTCCCCTAAAAACTCTAATCCAATTCTTCCGGCTCTTTCTTATTACTTGAAAGACAATCCATCTGTTCCTGTTGGCCGGCGTTCAATCACGGCTCTGTGCTGTGTGGGCCGGAGGTGAGCTAAGTGTTTCTCGCACTTCTCTGACAGCCGGGGGAGTCAGGGACACGGTGGCATGTCGCCGCTGGAGTCCTAATCCATCACCCGGGGCGTCATGATGTGGCATTACAATATGCTAATCCAGCGACAGAGTGCCCTCGCTGTCACCTCACTCACTCTTTCATCTTTCTCTCTTCCAACCCTCCTGTTCGCACTCACTGATGAACGCCTCGCTGCCCCCGTTTTGCGGAGGATCTGCAAAAGTTGTCTGAGCTGATGTTAGTAGTGGGTGTGGCATTCTGGGGGCGATATGCAATTAGCCCACTGTGTCACCTCCAACATGAACTGGAGGTTCCCACCCCATGATCTGTACTTTAAATTACATCACAGAGGGAATTGCCAAGAAGATGCTGCAGCTGACAAGACACTGATGCCAAATGAATTTTTTTTATCAAGCATTTTTTCAGAGGGTTTTGAACTGTAAACATCCGTGAGAGAAATAGCAAATATTTGGCTCTTACCCCGTGTGACGGGTAGGCGAGCCAGCCCCAGTCTCCGGTGTTAGTCGTCGTGTCGAGAAGATTCACTGCAGAGAAAGAACAAGATATTAAAAGCTACTTTTCTCACTCTAGAACCTCTCATCTTGCCCTTCATCTGCTTTCTAAACCGCCACCCATGAAGTCACGCCCACACCTGATTGACAGGTGGGACAGTCCTCACACCCGCTCCAGCCTGGATGTCCCAGAGTGGATATTTACTCAAACCACCACTGCTTCTTTTTGCTCAAAAGAGTTGGAAACTGGTAATCCAAGACCCGCAAAATCATGTTTTTGATGACTGTTAACATGTTCTTGTGGCATTTTTGTCATGATGGAGGACGTATAAGAAATTTAAGCTTAAAATTCCGCTTTTAAGTATTTATTTATTCAAGTCATTGTGAATCAGGAGCAGATGAAAAAGCTCCAATATTGCTCACCATTTATGTTTCACCAGTAATGTAAGGCTGGGGTCGTAGGGGGCTTTTTCAGCTTGCAAGGGGTATGTGTGAACAGATGGATGATGGGAAAGGGGGCCAACAGTGGGGCCGACAATTCATAAGCAAATCTCCAGTGAACTCCTGCCGCTCTGCAGAAACTATGTCCTGGAAAATGTTTGATTTTGGCTAAAAATAATGAAAAGACCACTGGAAACACTTTGAAAATGGACCAAAAGATGATTGGAGTGGGACGTTCATGCCAAAAAGGTAAAACACAACTACCTTTAAATATTAACACATCAACATCAGTCAATAATAACATTTATATTATTTGTTTTAACTTGATTGACAAAAGTACAAAAATTTACAAAAATACTGCAAGTTTTACCCCCTGGCCAGCTGGCCAGGGGGTAAAACATCTTTTTCAACAGATGTGTGTGTGTGTGTGTGTGTTTGTGTTACAGTCCCCAGTATTTCCAGTTAACATGATCTCTGACCCACGGCTGCTTGTCAGGCTGGGGAGTGATGTTTTCCACATTAGAATGAGTCTAACAAAACACTTCTCGGCTCTCCGTCTCTCATCTTTCATCCGTCAGCCTGACACTTGCTCCTCTCTGTCTCGTCTGAATGTTAAAGCTACGTTGTGCAATCACTTTGCCTTGAAGCGTGAAGGCATCTGCGAGGCCTGGCCTCTTTGCCCTCAGCCTGCTAAGCTACTCATACCGATGAGCTTTCCCTTAAGCACTCCGTTACATGTACAAAAATGTACAAAATGACACTAAAGAAAGAAAATGTCAGCAGGTTTGTTCTTTTTATTTCCTCTGAGTCATTTTTACAATGATGTTATTACGGCAGCAAACTTGTGTTTTTCAGGACAGTCCATATCAGAAGTTTAAATTTAAAGAAGGATGACCTTTTTGGATGTGTTGTCGACGCTGAGACAAATTCAGGAGGCTGATGGGACTGATAATGAGGCTGTTTATGTGTATGCCTGCATTTGCAGTACACATCCGTGACATACTACAGACTCAGTTGTGTCAATGATCGGAAATGTTTCCAATAACCAAACAGCAGTGAGGAGGGGTCCTTACAAAAAAATACATCAACTAAGAGGGCAGCGTATGTTGGAAAACAAGTAGGACTACAGCCCTCAAGGCCTGAATTTACCCATCCCTGATAGGGAGTAGGGAGGTAATTCTGACATAGCCATTGCCTTTTTGTCTATGTGATGTCTTGTGTCTGATCATGAGGCATAAACATCCAGACACACGCGTGATTGTGGGTTTTTCACTCAGAACTCCAAGGACCAACAAAGACGTCTCGGAGGAAGAACCAAGAGTCCGAAAAGAGGCTGAACCAAAGCTCAATTCAGTTGGCATTGTTTGGCGGACACCGCCAAGTTCCCCTATGCAGTCAACTGATGAAGAAAGTGGAGGTTTGGAAAAAATATAGAACATAACCAGATTGTTCACACCACAAGGAAAGACTAAACGCAACGCTTAAATACAAAAAATAAAGTATAAATATCAGCTGCACGGTGGCGCAGTGGTTAGCGCTCTTGCCTCACAGCAAGAAGGCCCCTGGTTCAAGTCCCGGCTGGGGGACATGAAAAATACATCAATTGGGGACTTTTGTGTGTGGAGTTTGCATGTTCTCCCTGTGCATGTGTGGGTTTTCTCCAGGATCTCCGGCTTCCTCCCACTGTCCAAAAACATGCTTCATAGGTGAATTGGCAACTCTAAATGGTCCATAGGTGTGAGTGTGAGAGTGCATGGGTGTGTGATTGTGGACGTTCTACCCTGCGACAGACTGGCGACCTGTCCAGGGCATCCCCTGCCTACGCCCAAGTAGCCGGGATAGGCTCCGGCAGCCCCGTGACCCCGAAAGGGACAAAGCGGTACAGAAAATGGATGGATGGGTATAAATATCAATAATTTTAAAAAAAGCTGGAGTTCGTTTTTTTAAAGTTAATCTATCCGTATATTCAAGTTTCAGCACCACTCTTGTGATTTTTTCCACCATGAACAGAACTTAAAGTATTGCAAACAAAACAAAAACAGCATTAGATGTGCTTAGTAAAAACGTTTACAGTGAGTTCTCTCCAACAACCTAAATGCCATGTAACCCTTGTGCTAGCTTAGGTGACCCCACCCTTACATTGACGTGTTCTCCCTACCATGACAAAGGTGGATAAAGGTGGAAAGATTTCTTGTAATCCATGGACACCAGTGAGGTTCACAAATCATTGAAGAAAAAAGGTTCAGCGCACTGTCTAGTGGGTCTAGATGACCCAACTCCCAACATTAAAGTGCCTAGGATAGCGCAAGGGTTAAATCATAAATCCAGTGTCAGTGGGTAGTTGGGGATTTTTGTGAGAAACCTTGTGTTTCTACACACTAACAACCACGGGGTGCTGACTCAGCAACAAACTTTTTAAAAGAGATAATATGCTGGGGTGGGGGGGACCGCTGATGTCTTCATGAGTTAGTGGACATGTGGAGACCTGGACACTGCTGCTGTGTTTAAAAAGAATCATTTTAGTTCAATTAATCTTCGCCTAGAAAGTGCAATATTAGTCCATCAAATCAATACATTTAATTTTAAAGCAATTTCTTGCAGGAAACTGCTTTTTTTGTTAGTTTTTAATGTAAAAATGTATAATTTTACAAGTGAGTGTTCTATTTCTTGTTGTTTAAATCCCTGGTGAAAAAAGTTTTTTTATTTGGTTTTTGAGCAAAAATGTAACCAAATTTGCATGTGTTGAATGGGAACCTGAATTAAACTGTGAACTTGTGGTTTTGTGAATTTAGCAATGAAACTTGACCTCACTGGTCTCTGCAATGAATGTAACCCAGTAAGATGATTCTGCAGAAACCAAGTTCAAGCCTGGAGCATCTCCTTGTCATTGGCATTAAAAAAGACATTAAAATGCTTTCTGTGGGATTATTTTGGAGTTGACAGCAAAGATTATATTAGAGCCAAAGCAAAAGTCATTCACATCTTTTCAGAAAATAAGTTTCCAGAGAAAAGTATGTTTAAATGTATTCTTTTATTCTGTTTGTGTCCACACAGCCTTTTGTCTATGCTCTCTCAATGACAGCTCTCTTTAGGGGTCTCTGTTCTTTCTAAATAAAATTTCATGACATAAGTTTGACTTTTTTGATAAATGTGCTATAAAACGAATTTGGGACAGTTTCTGAGCACATTCCTGCAGCTCCATCAGGTCAGATTTAGCTGCTGTTGAAGGAGCCTGAAAACTTTCCTAATTTTAATTTTATCATTCTCTGTGGATGAGGACATGCACAAAACCTTCATTCAGCAGTTATTTCATCTTGTAACAATGCAACAAAGGTCAAAGAACTAGCCTGTACAACTGTCCTAATTAAGTGCTTTTGTACTATTTCTAATCCAATTACCATTTTTGTGAATTTGGTGTCCTAAACATTTTTTCACTAAACATCGTCTAATTTTGACACTATGTTCCCTAAAACCTTTCAGGTTTTCAACCCACATAATGCCGAAAAAGAGGCGCTAATTTGAAGTTCACATGTATGGGGTTATTAAAATGCAGTAAACTCCACTTAGCTCAAATAGAAAACATTGGTAATAAATTAAAAAAAAAACATTTTAAATCATTTCCAGGGGTCTTTTAAATATGATTTTAGCCAAAATCAAGAAGCCTGTGTCACTTTCCAAGACATAGTTTCTGCAGGGTGGCAATAGTTTATTGGAAATTTGCCTCTAAGTTGTGGGCGGATTGATGGCGCTCAGCAGAAAAAAGACATACTCAGAAATGCAATTATGAGATCAATTTTCTCTATATATGTCCTCTACCATCAGAAGATACCATAAGAACATGTTCAAAGTGGGGAACTGAGAGGGTCCTTCAAATAAAAGGACAATAAAGTGAACACAGCATTTATGGAGCCCTGCAGCAGCAAACCAAAGCGATGTACTGCAATCTGATTCATTCCACCACATCTTGCTGCTGTTTGGCGAGGATCACTTATGTCTGTGTCTGAAGTGGCAGATCATGGCTTATAGGGAGGGTCAAGTACACCCATAACTCAAAGTGTATCATGTTGAGTGTCATAATTCAACATAAAGATGGAGTACCTTTCTCTGCTGCAGCTCTGAATCATGATTTACAGTAAAAAAAAAAAAAGAGAGGAGCAGTTTCCCATAAAACTGTCTAATTTCTCTGCAAAGACACAGTTGAGCACTGCAATTAGCTGCTGGGTGGCTTCTGCTAATACAGTCAATGGGCCAATGAGAAGGGCAGTGGGTCAGAACACGCAGACAGATGGCTGGGCCACCGTTTTCTCACTCTTCCTTCCATCCCTCCCCAAACCATCAGCCGTCTGTCCTCCTCCCAAAACACCATCAATGGTGTTTCGGCCTCTCACTCGCCTGCCCAAGGTCACAAATAGATCCTGCTGGTCACTGAGAGCTGCACTCCTGTTCAGTGACGCCTCCTTTATAGGTAGGGAGCAGAGAAGCTTGCAATGCCACCCCTGTAAAACTGCAAGCCACCTCAGTTACCCCACCTTCTAATTTAATGTCATGGTTCTTAAGACATTCCATTTTTCCCCAAAATATGTCTTTACTCAAAATATTTTAAGAACCATGACATTTGCAGAGTGAGTAAAAACCAATGAATACACATTAATAAGGCATACATCTGTTGTTTATTATTTTTTCTAAAGCCGGGATGTGAAACCCAAATTTTAACACCCACCTATGTGGCAGAAGCTCCACAAATGCGTTCATTTTTCCAAAAGCGTTGAAAATAGAAATTAAATCAAAGTAATGTGGAAAAAAATCTTTTTTTTTAAATTACTAATCAACCGAATTGCTTACAGTCCTTTACTCTATTTTTAACTAAAAATAAACATATTTTCTCTAATATTGATTTCTACAAAGAATATATCTTTAAAAGCACCAGCGGGCGAAGGCAGGTGGCTGGGATAGGCTCCAGCAGCCCGTCACCCCGAAAGGAAAAAAATCGGATTAGAAGATGAATGAATGAATTAAAAGATGATAAATACAGGGCAAATGTCTTTTTACATTATTTAGAGTCTGTTTTTAAACTTTTTGAGTATTTTTGTTTTTCTGAGTTTTGTCCTCTGTGAGGTAAAGGGAAAACTTTTCACTGTTAAAAGGTCAAACCTTTGATTCTTGGTGAAGTCAATGATGTACATCTCCTCAAGGACCCCAGGCTTAAAATTGAGTTTGTTCCCTTTCTCTGCCTCTTGTTTATAATGAAAACACTGTCCCTTCCCACATCCCCACCAGCACCAGCCATCTCTCCTTTGCCCCTTCTTCTCCAAACTCCTCCGCATGACGCAAAGCGCTAAATGAAAAAAGCCGTCCACCTACTACAGCGCTCGCTCTGAGACATGCCAGATATTTCCCTGGTCAGCTTTCATCTGCCATCACTGTTCCTTCCCTTTACCCAGAGAACTCATTGTTGGCCTCTGTGCATTTGTGTCTGGAAATCTTGCAGGCTTGTATCAAATCTTTTGAGAAGATACGTCACATTCAAAGACACACAGTCCTTTTAAAGCGGTGGTCCTGCTTTTAAAAGGCAGTGTATGAACTCAATGTAGAAGAATTATGGGTTGTGTTCAAGGAAGTGGAGTTTTGCCCTGAGCATTTACAGTGACTTCATGCAGCTGACAACAACCATATCGCCTTCAAAAAAAACAAAAAAAACACACACACACATCCTCGCCACACAGCAAGAGGGAGGAAATGGCAGAGGAGCAGATGCTCGAGACCTCATTTCCACCCCAAAAGACACAATCGTATATTTCAACTAGAAAGTGAAGCCTATTTTTCAACTCAAAGTGTCCAAACGCTCAGACAGCATAGATTGTTTTTGCACACAGAACGACAACTATGTATGATGGCAAAAAAAAAATCGGATGAGTACAGAACACCTCTGCAAAAAGGGAAAAGTTATGAATGACTGAGAAATCATGGGTTTATATGTATTATAGAGGAAAAATACAAATACAAAATTCCAGGATTTAGTCCAAATAATGTCAAAACCTATGAAGAATGGTCAAAGTAGAGGTGTAACAATTAATCAACTTAATTGACGAATCGATTTATACCCCTTAGATTAATCTGTCTAAGGCAAGTTGTTTATCAAGTTGAACTAAACCATTATAAAATCATTTCAAAATGAAATAAATTGATTATAATAAATATTGGATTTGAGACATGGTAGGTTTATTTTACTTTAACGTAAACGCATGTGATGGCAGCAAAAACTGATCAATCCATTATTTCAGTCCAATGTGGGGAAACACTTTGAATTTAGCAAAGACACGTGACCATACAGTGTCGTCGAATGTTTGTATTATTTTTGTGTGAAAAACAACAGTGGGCTAAACTTTAGGAATCTAAAATGTGAATGATTTGCCATTAATTCTTGTTTACGTGTTTGTTTGTACACATACAGCGGGGAAAATAAGTATTGAACACGTCAACATTTCTCTCAAAAAACACATTTCTAATCGAGCTATTGACACAAAATTTTCACCAGATGTCGGCATCAACCCAAGTAATGCACACATAGAAAACAAATCCAAACATTTATGTCCATAAATGAAGTTATGTGTAATAAAGTGAAATGGCACAAGGAATAAGTATTGAACACATGAAGAAAAGGAGGGGTAAAAAGGTCTGGCAAGCCAAGAAAGCAGCTGGAGTTTGTCAGTATTCAGAAGGTTAACCTGCCCCCTATTAGTGCAAAGTAATATCAGCTGGTATAGTCCTGATTGATGCCTTTTAAAAAGGTTTCTCACCAGCAAGGTGTTAGACATGTTAGCATGTTGAAGCTCGTTTGGAGTTTGCGACACAACATTTGGATAAACCCATGACATTCTCGGAGAAGATACTCTGGTCAGATGAGACCAAAATTGAACTCTTCGGATGTCATAAGACACATCATGTTTGGAGAAAAAATGGCACCGCACATCACCCCCAAAACACCATACCAACAGTCAAGTTTGGAGGTGGGAGCATCATGGCGTGGGGCTGTTTTTCAGCATGTGGTACTGGTAGACTTCATATCATTGAAGGAATAATGACTGGAGAAAAGTATGGAGACATTCTTGATCAGAATCTGCTGTCATCTGCCAGGCTTCTGAAGATTAAAGGGGGTGGATCTTTCAGCAAGACAACGATCCCAAGCACACAGCCAAGGTAACACTCATCTGGTTGAAGAAAAAGAAAATAAAGCTGCTAGAATGGCCCAGTCAATCACCAGACTTGAATCCAATTGAAAATCTTTGGAAAGAACTGAAGATCCGGGTTCACAGAAGAGACCCCTGGAACCTTGAAGATTTGAAGGCAGTTTGTGTGGATGAATGGGCCAAAATCACACCTGAGCAATGTATTGGACTGGTTTCTCCATACAGGAGGCGCCTTGAGGCTGTAATCACCAACAAAGGTTTTTGCACTAAGTATTAAATAAATTTCAGTAAGCGTGTTCAATACTTATTCCCTGTGCCATTTCACTTTATTTTTTTTTACACATAACTTCATTTATGGACATAAATCGAATCGTTGTTAAAATAATTGTTACATCTTTAGTTCAAATTGTTTACTGTCATAACTAAAAACATATATTTATGTTTCTGCACGAGAAATATTGGAAGAATTATAGTTAAAAATGCTTCACAGCGCATTGTAGAATTAAACCATGATAACTATTAAATTGGAGAAGGACTTCTTATAGTTTTATTCTCAGACAGAGCAGCATGTTCTGACTCAAGGTAAGCTTCTTTGTCTTAGTGATTGCTCACAGGATTTTTTAGCAATTTCATAGATTTTATTTATGTTTTTCCTAGTTTCACCATGGTGGATTATTGAGTTTGAGTTTTTCAAAACATGCACTTTCTTTCCAGTAAGAAACAAAGCCTGTTTTTGAATGTTTTTTTTTTTTTTTTTAACAATATCAACCTTTTATAACAGTTCCAAAGAACCAAAATCTAAACTGGATGAAATTGTTTTGGGTTATTTTTACTCCTGAATGGCAGACAGAGTTCCAACTTAGCGAGGGATCACCTTATGCCATTAATTAAAGAGCCTATGTCATGCAAAAAAAACTTTGAGCTTTAAAGTGTATTATAATTGTTAATTCCTTACGAAAAACAACGTCAAAGCAGTATTTTGATCCATTCCCGCATTTCCTCAAAAAACCTGCCCTTTGAGCACCAGCCCCTCCCAGCCCACAACAGTGAGTGGGTTTTCAGATTGTGACGAATGAATGTGACGAACAGCCCCTTTCAGGAAGAGTCTGCACTGCCAGCAGCGCCCCCAGGCTGACACACTCTCACTCTTTCCAGCGGTGATCGCTTGTAAAAACGCTTACCTTTTTATATTCACAATATGCACATCCATCTTTGCAAAAAATCGAATGTTTTCGTGGGCGAAATGCAGACACGCTGCCGAGGCCGACTCTAGGTTGACGTCATGAAATGGGCGACACCCACAAGGAGTGAAAGCCTCAGAGAAAATTTGTAAAATCTTTATTTAATGTGCCAAAGGGAATTTAATAATTTACTCTGACAGACTTAAGAAAAGCAAGATATATAGTCCCTTTCAAAAAAAAAAGAAAAATCAGTTTAGTGACCAAAACAAATGAGATGCATCAGCGCTCCTTTCTCTCTCTTTCTTTTAATGACCTGGAATGGAAGTGTACTTTTATGTTTGTTTGTTTGCTTGTTTTTTTGTTTGTCAGTTCATGGTGCGAGGATTGTGTCCCTAATTTGGGTTGTTTGCTCTCTTATGTTTCTTTGGTTCCTCTATACCAGGGTTGTCAAACTCATTTTCACTGAGGGCCACATCAGCATAGTGGTTGTCCTCAAAGGGCCAGATATAACTGAAAAATAAATGAAACTACTCCTTAATGTTAAACAACTCATCATTTATTTATTATCACTTTTTAAAGTGACAGTTCCAGTTGCCTAGAAAACATAAGTTTGCTTGTTGCTCTAGCATAAATCCTTTTACATTTGATTCTGTCAGGTCAGGTTATATGGACAGTGTAAGTCCTAATGTATAGTTGCCCAATCTGATATTTCAAGTTTAATTCCCTTTTAAGAAATTAAAAACTTTTATGCTCTCGCGGGCCACATAGATGACATGGAGGGCCAGATTTGGCCCCCGGGCCTTGAGTTTGATGCATGTGAGCTATACTGCTTTTTCCCTCAGTCACAGTATCACCTGCTTTCATTTGATAATTATTCTCAGCTGCCTTCAGTGAAGTCGATCAACTTCAGTTTACGGTATTTAAAGTTCTGGTTGTCAGTTCAGTTTTATGGTCATCTGCTGTTGTTTACCATTTCTTTTGCTTGGTTGTACTCGGTGGGCATGGTTTTGTCATTCTGAGTGTCTTCAAGTTTTCAGTAAATCCTGCATTTTGGGTCCAAATCTGCAGAAAGCAAAGCATATTCTTGCAATTCCTGATGACAGATTAATAAAAGGCTGTTGATCCTAACTTAAAATGAATATGAAAAACTGAAAATATTCAGAAAAAGTCAAACAAATTTGACTAAATTTGTTTTACTGAATTTGAAGCTTTGTGGGAATTTCTACATGGAAATCCTGTTTATCAAGCAATTAATAAACCGAACATTGGATGTTGTTTTTTTACTATAACGTCTGGGCGGTAAAAATCTCCACTAACTGGGTCAGCAGATGGAAGCATGAAGGAATTAAACACCTTGAACTCGATAAATTACAGTAAAGAAATACCAGTAAATGTTGAGAGACTACTTCCTTTTTTAATTTTTTGCTTTTTTACTCTGTAACTAGTTTCAATTTTTGGGTTCTTCATAGGCACACTCAAATAGCACATTCAGATGATATTCCTCCCCAAGTGGTCAGGTTTTTCAATTAAATTCATTTTTATTTATATGGCAAAATATTACAACACTAGTCATCTCAATGGGCTTCATACCGGTAATTGTATAATAAACATGAAATCATAAAGAACATTTTTTACTCCAAGCAATTTGTGGGGGAAAATACATCCATGTTTTTGTACATATTAGCTTTCCTTATTTTCCACCTCTCCTCCCTCATTTTTTGGTGTAGGTTCTAGGAAGCCATTATTCCCACAGGGATCATTAGAGCTTCATCTCGTTACCTCTACACCTACGGTAACCTTCCTCCATTCTCCTCCTCCTCTTCATCTTATCCCTCTACAAAGTCTCCCTGAAGTTTTCCTCCCCAGAGACGACTCCTTTCTCTGCACATTTCAATAGTGGTGTAAGCATTTTGTCCTTGGTGCCGAAGGAAGCTTTAGAGTCGGGTGAATGGAGAAGACTTCTGAATGACTTATTATGACACTCTGATGCAGACATTTCCTTTAGAAATCCTTTATTTTTTTACCCAAACCTTTCATCTTCTGTCTCTGAACGTTCTGTGAGCACAAGGAGGAAGATTTCAAAGTTTAAAGGGGAAAAAAATAAATAATAAAAAAAAAAAAACGAGACAACGGCAGGAAGCACAAACTTGTGAGCAAGTCCAAAGGCTGGCCAACCTCTTTTATTGTTGCACTTTTTTTTTCAACATTATCAAAAGTAAAAAATATATTTTACTAGAGGATTTATCAGCAACTTGATACGCTTCAAAAAATCTTTATAGAGAACTTTTTTGCTAAAATCTCACAATGGGGGAAGAAAATAAAAATTGCTTGTGAATGGCAACTTTTTCTAGATAAGTGTTGGATAAAAAATGTGACATTTACAGTGAGGGATTTGATAGTTTTCAGAAGTGGAGGAGAAACAACAAACTGTTCTAGCAGTGCAGAGTTAGACTGTGGAAAACCCTGAAAGACACCTATTATATCTATGTAATAAAAAGCTGAACATCAATCAAGCATAAATGGACTAAAACTAAAAAGATTTTACTGAAAATTGGGTAATGTGTTACAATACAGAAATTATACATAACCTTTTATTAAAAAAAAGAATTTATAAAAACGCCCCTCTCACCCTCCGCGGGTGGTTTTTCCTCCAAGCTCGGGTCCTCTGCCAGAGGCCTGGGAGCTTGAGGGTCCTGCGCAGTATCTTAGCTGTTCCTAGCACTGCGCTTTTCTGGACTGAGAGGTCTGAGGTCTTTCCAGGTATCTGTTGTAGCCACTCCTCCAGCTTGGGGGTTACTGCCCCGAGTGCTCCAATTACCACAGGCACCACTGTCACCTTCACTTTCCAGGCTTTCTCCAGTTCTTCTCTGAGTCCCTGGTATTTCTCCAGTCTCTCATGTTCCTTCTTCCTGATGTTTCCATCGCTTGGCACTGCCACATCCACCACAACGGCTTTCTATATATATATATATATATATATATATATATATATATATATATATATATATATATATATATATATATATATATATATATATATATATATATATATATATATATATATATATCAGATTAAATGTAAATATGCCATAAGTGATCTTTAATTGTTTAATTGTTGTTTTGTTTTTGGTGTTTTCCAAAAATATGTTGTTTGCTAGGACAAAGTTTCTGCAGTGCCACAGCAGTTCATTAGAAATTTGCTTCTGAGTTGTTGGTAAGAACATTGGTGTGGATTAACTCCGTCCCTCTTCTCTTTAGTGAGAGCTCCCTGTTTACACTCTCTTCTACTAGCCTACACCCCCAACCTACACCAGTGCAGCAAAGATTTACGAGTAATATTGAAGCTATCCAGCCGTACCGTTGTTAAGCCAGATACCAGCCTAGATGAAGAAAAGGAATTTATGGATCTAGTTGTCTAAAAGTGGATGCATGAGAATGGAGCGGGGAGCTTGTGGCCCACCCATTGTCTTTTTTACGTCTTTTTCATAATGCATTTTCTTTGTCGGTTCCTGATTCACAACTATTTGAATAAAGAAGTACTCAGAAGTGCAAATTTAAGATCAATTTTCTTTATTTATGACCTCTATCATGAGAAAAAGGCCACAAGAACCTGTTTAAAACACCATATTCATCAGAACGGGTCTTTAAGAATTTAAATGGGTCATCTTAACCTTTCTGTGTATTTAACAGTTTGTCTCTACATTGGGTAAATTTAAACCTTTTTTACTTGCGGTAAAATTTCAGATGCTTTCGACAGCAGTCATTACACAAAAAATCCCTTCCCTGAGATTCATAGATCTCTTCATTAACTTAAAAATCAATTATGTACATTTCTAACCTTTAGAAAATACTCCCAATGTAACACACAGAACGCTGTCATTTCTAAATTTAAACCTTTTTTTACTTGAAGAACCAAACATCAAATATGAAAATACATAATTAATGTGAATAAAGCTGCTATGAAACCTTTAAACACCGACGCTGAGCACATGGCTAACATACGAATGTACTGTTATTTCCCAGAACATCTTTGAAAAGGCAAACGTTTGTCTGGAAACTCGTCTGGAACAGCAGTCTATAACTATGATGACTAAACATTAGCGAGCTTGTTGTTTAACTTACAGAAACTCAATTATCATTTCGTGACATAAAGGGAAATTAAGGAATGCCAAATCAGCAGGTATTAGTTTTTTACTGGCTTTCATACTCAATTTAAATGGTAAAACTCTCTTGAAGCTTGAATTCATCTTAAATACTCTACAAGAGTTGTGCCAAAGCCCTGCGTCCATTGGACAGTTGGTAAAGGGACAGCAGAGTAAAAAATTACAACTTACATTTTTTACTTTACTTATTATTTGATTCAGAAGGTAGTTTATTTTGAAAAACTAATGGATTCACTCCACCACATCTGACTCATTCTTGACGCATGTCAAGTCACTCGATCATGTGACAAAAACACATCCGCTTCTTTCTCAAAGCGGCTGCACTGACCGCTATGTGGAAACCCCTAAAGCTACCAAAATTAACAAAGAACAAACATATTTGGAAGGTTTCTTTTTGCAGAAAAGTCAGCGAGAAAACAGAAAAAGAGCCTTTGATATCAACGTAAAGAAAGCAGCATTGAACACACAAAAACAAGGAGTCCTTACTCCAAAGATGGATTCATTGCGACAGTTGTTCCCACACACCAAACCTTGCTCTGCATAATATTCAGTGGATCTGGTGGATTTAGTGTTATACTTAGAAAATATCCATTTTAAATCCATCAGACGCCACTTCAGCCTCACACGAGCCGGTCTGGGAAAATATTATCGGACATTAAAATGGTTGATGGCCTGAACAGGTTAAGGACCAATGCACTAAAACCCAAAAAAAATTTTTTTAAATAAAAGGTAGCAGTGAAGTACAGTGTCTTCTAAATATATAAATAAAGTTAAACAGTTTGCGTACGCCAGCCACCTGATCACAAACACTGTAAAGCACATTTACAGTTGCACACCATCGTTCAGGATTAAATAAAACGTTACATAAAGGTGTCGGCTAAAGCTGTGCCTTGTAATGCAGACCCTAATAATAGTCCAGTCCCCCCCAAAAAAAGTTTTTTTACAAAACCTCCCAAGCAAAAGCAAAATTTATCTTTCTTTTAAATCTTTAACGATTTTTTTTTTTTTACTTCTTTTTTTTAGCAAACAATACAGACAGTATAATATCAAAACAACAACAACAAAAAAGGGCAACAAAAAAAAAAGAAGATAAAGAGAAAAGAAAAAAAAGAAAAAACCCTGCTATTTTACTATTGTGTTTAAATAGAGGTTGACTTGTCTATATACTGTTGAAATAATCAATAAATGGTTGCCATGTTTCATAAAAAAGGTTTTCTTGCTGTTTCAATGAAAATTTAATCGTTTCTAAATTTAAGTATTGCATTATGTTTCTTACCAAATGAAGATATGTTGGGGGAAATTTGCTTTTCCAATTAAGTAGGATTAGACGTCTAGCCAATAGGGTAACATAATTCAAGACATTTTTTGTTTACTGTTTAAGCAAATTCCAGTAGTTGGCACTCCAAATAATCCTGTTATAGGGTCCAATGCATACTTAACCTTAAATATTAGAGACAACATTTCAAATATTTTTGTCCAATAAGGAATGATTTTGTTGCAGTCCCAAAATGTGTGGGACAGTGAGGCAGAAGCGTGTCCACAACGTTCACATGAAGGGTCCACTCTTGAGAACATTCTTGATAGTTTTTTCCTTGACAAGTGAAGTCTGTGAAGGATTTTGAACTGGATTAAACCATGTCTGCTGCACACTGATGAGGAGGGAATTCGTTGCTGAGCTTTTATCCACTGTTCTTCCGTAATTGTTGTTTTCAAGTCCAAACTCCAGGCTTCTTTCAGTTGATCCAATGTAGCGGTACATTCAATGTTAAAAAGGTTATAATATATTATAGAAATTGAGCCCTTTTTCAATGGGTCGTCGTCCTCTTTCGATTTTCTTCTGGTTGACTGGGAACAAAGACACAAAGATTTTTTTCTAACTAATGCTCCCATACAAATTAAAATAAAACGCAGTTTTCATTCTCTATATTTAGAACTGCATTGTAAAGCATCCATCCATCCTTTATCTTAACCTGCTTAACCCTTTCAGGGTCATGGGGGTTCCAGAGCCTGATGCAGGCTCTGGAACCCCAGGCGGTCGAGAACCTATGGCTCGCGAGCCATATATGGCTCTTTTGATGGTCACATGTGGCTCGCAGACAAATCTTTAATTATACTTTTTTTTTTTTTTTTCATTAGACCAGTCTTTGTCTGGCGCGATGCGATGCCAGAGGCGCGCAGTATTAGCGGTGCTTGGAGAACAAAATCTACACCAGCACTATCAGTTACTATTATTTATTATTTCACAGAGTTTGTACCAGCTGGAAACCTGTGAATTGTCGTGCCTAAAACTGCGTGCTCCCGTCTCTGAGAAAGAGCGCGCAGTTGCGGGGACGGGATGTTAGAGGAAGAAAGCGGGGGGGGGGGGGGGGGGGGGGGGCACGGCCAGTAAGGTGAACCGCGCAGGGATTGTAATAACGTAAAACCCGCTGCCCGTCACTCACTGCAGCGTGTGAGTGTGTGTTTGGCTCCCCGTCTTTATGTGAGCAGTCTTTGTCACATCTACAGAACATTCAGACCAACCTAAGATCACGTTTAAAGTCTCAACACCTGCATGAAGCAGAAACTCACCACGTATCAACCAGACTAGACAATCAGCAAAACTACTACGAGAAATACTCATCATTTATTAGCAACAGCATAACAATGTTATTAAAAAGAACCCACAGACTTATTGTACTTTAAAAATGTTGAAATTACATCAAATGCACACATTCATTTGTATATTTAGTTTTAAACATATTGTTGCGGACTGAGTTTAACTTGGCTGTCGGGCCGCGTTATGAGTTCTGGAGGTCATTAAACGCATCAAGCAGAGATCTGATTGGCTCTCAGTTCTGTCGCTCAGGTGGTTGTTAGGTAGTTTGGACAAATGGGGTTCAGCTATGGGCCGAATAAGGAAAATGGGAGAGCTGACGCGGCAGGAGAAAATACTTTAAATATTTCTGTTGAAGTTGGAATCTAGCATTGGAGTAGACAGGGACTGCCTTGTTTTTGTAACAGGCCACCTGTTGGTTACCCACTGAACTGACCAGTAACATGACATGAGGGTACCTAGCAGTAGTTATTCTTGCTAACAATGATACATGATTACATTCTGTTCTGGTCAGACAGAAAAACAGGATGACTCTAAATTGCCCTTTAAAAGTTTTACCTAAATGCAAAAATTCAAGATAATGTCTGACAAATTGAAGATGAAAATTCTTAAACAATTAAAAAATAAAAATCCCATCTGGATTTATCCTGAAACGTTTAAGTTGTTCCTCAAAAACTAACATTTCTCGGCTGCTTGAGCCGGGAAAAAGAGGAGGCAATCAAACAGCACTGTTAGGAATTACCATAAAGTGTAAAACGGAAGCAAAAAGTGAAAATTCATGATTACTTTTTATGTAAAATCTTCCCTGTGAGTTTTGTGCTCAAAATGCCCACCTTCTCTCACATTTCCAATTCCCTGTTACTCTTTCATTGTCCATTTGCTGCTGGATTATTTCAAAGTTCAGTACAAGTTTTCAACATTTAATATCCATGAAAATATAATTTAAGGAAGCCTCTTGAGAATGAGCAACTCTGCACTACAGCAGGATCCCCTGGGGCTCCTGGAGAAAAGGAACAGGAGCCTTCATTTACTGCCAACGCTATCCTCTTCACAGTAATGGGACTTAACCAAATGCCTGATTCTTTGTGATGAAACTGACCTGGCGCATTCATTGCTGGTTTGTTGCATCAATGCTATAGGTGACAACAAGCACAACGGAGAATAATAACATCGAAGCTTTATATTGCAGGATAATCATATTAGAAAATGTGAAATGCAGATGTTTACCAAGCTTTTTTATGTTTATTATAACAAGATAATGACTTAAAAGATGAGTTTCTGCAAGTTAAACCCCCTCAGGTGGCTGCATGTCGCTGCACGCATAACTAAAGTGGAGTTTAATTCACAGAAACTGAGATATTGCAGCTTTTCTATAAGTTACAAGCACATTACAACACTGTGAGCACGTCCAAACTGGTTATGGAAATTAAGCTCGGAGAGATGTACTGAACAACTTTGTGGGTAATATCAGCATAAAAATCACTAGAGACAGCGCTTTTTCAAAATAAAAAACACTGCAGAAAATATCGTGAGAGTTTCCGAGTCTGCAGCTCTTTAAAAATTATGTTAGAAACAGCAAACTTCTCCTCTGGAGTGGAAATGATTTGGTTTTCAGTGGCCAGCACAATCCTTATATCTTATATTAGCAGGTGCTCCAAGCTGCCGCATGGAACCCTGTTTTGTATTTGCCTGCAAGGCATGCTTGCTGCATGATGAAGGGTGGAGGATGCTCAGGGCCAGCGGAGCTCATCCTTTCCCCTCGGGAGACGGGAGTGAACAGCAGACGATACCGCTGCCCAGGCCTGCCTGGTTTCCCCATGGGAAAACAACCAGAGGGGTATAGGCACCGAGGGGAGTGGGGCGGAGCTATTTATAGTGCAGGTAAGGAGAAGAGGTGAGGAAACAAGAGAAGAGAAGAGGAGAGTTGAAAACAAGAGGATGACAACCTGACATCTGCAGCCGATGAGAGATCTGGGTTGATGCAGCAGCGGCGGCAGCAGCAGCAGCAGCTGCTGGAGAGATGAGGAAAAGCCGACACGCTGCAGCCCAACTTATTGATTTATTGCAGAGAAAGTTCACGCAGAGGTTAGCTGGCTTGAACCGGGAGGGAGAGAACGCAGAGAAAACAGCGATGCTTTCTAATGCAGGCGCGCAGCCCCAAACCAGAGAACTCTCAGATGTTTCCAAAGCAGCTCCTCTCTCATCCCCGGCTTTAATAAATAAAATTACATCTATTCTTTATTTATTTTCTCAGCCGGAGCCTCTCCCACCCGTGGGCCCCGGCGCTGTCAGCTCCTTTCTGTATGTCTCTGTTTCACACTCTTCAGTGCTTCTCATCATTTCAGAGAGCTGATGTTTAACAGGAAAAGCTCTCATCATCCCTGGTTTGTGCTTAATGATGAATGGTGATACTTCCAGTCAGTTAATGTCTCGTGTGTCGGAGTCTTTTTCTAAACTTTATACTTGACTCCACCTAAAGCTCAGATGGGAGATTTGACTTGAGGCTCATTCGGAAGAGGCTTTAGGTTTGGTTGGCAACATAAGGAGGCTCATTGGGACTTTACATACATTTTTCACCGTCTAATTGGATAATTACAATTATGAATTTTAGATTTGAAACATTTTCAGAAATGTTTATTGTACCAATTCAAAGTAAAAATGTCAAATATGATACAAACCAATGACTGTAAAACAGGACCCAGTGCCTATGCTTTACACTCAGCCACAATGAAGATCCAAAGACAGACTTCATTGAAAATTGTGGTTTTTGGTGCTTTTAACATGTTCTTGTTTAATTTTTCTGATGATGGAGGACATGTACGAAGAAAATCAAGATTGAAATAGCATTTTTGACTATTTATTTATTGATATTGTTGTGAATCAGGAGCAGACAAAAACAAAACGATTGTGAACAGCTTTTAACAATGATGCTACCGTCAGTGGCTACATGCTCCCTGCTCTGCTCCATTCTGATGCATCCACTTTGCAGAAGACTAGATCCATGTACGTCTTTGTTTTCCTCGCCTAAGCTGTACGGCTGGATAGCTCCAATATTGCTTGACATTATTTGTTACACCGGTAATGTTGGGTCGGAGTTGTGAGGGGCTGTAAGCTTGCTGCAGAGCGTGTAAGCAGATGGGGGACGGGATGTGGGGGTGGGCTTACTGCACGCCAGCATTGCCGCCTACAACTCAAAGACCAATTTTAAATTAACTCCTCTGCAGAAACTATGTCCTAGAAAACGACACAGCAAAACAGCATAATCATAATTAAAAGATCATTGGGAACACTTTTTAAAAAGATCAAAAGATGATTGGAGAGGGACTTTAAACCAAAGGATTCATGGCTGCAAGAGACAAATGCCGAGAACAAATTTCACACCCAGGCATGTGTCAAAAAGTGAAACTTAATTAACTTTGAATTCACCACATTAAATACATTTTGTGTTGAGATCTCTGCATAGTTCTTTTTTGTTTCAGTGCAATTTTGCATTCTTTTCTTACAACTGTGTCCTGAAAGCCTGCTGATTCAGTTAGATTAATCTACATTAATCTTCGATCCTGAGTAGATGTTTTATTTTTTAATACTGTATTTATTTTTCTGGACTTTAAGAGTTTAAACAAAAAAAAGTGTGAAAATGTTAAAGTCTGTCTGAGAAAAGTGTGTAAAGTGTGTAGTTAGAGGGTTTACAGACTTAAAATAACTGTAACTTGATGTCCACATTATATGTAAATAAAAAGATTAGTGAAAATTAAAACTCTTAACCCCTAAAGTTAGTGGAATATTAGCCTTAAAGTCAGTTTGCCTTTTAACCTGTTTTTGTGTCCTGTTTAGTGAGGTTTCAACACAGATGGGTCCTTCCATTCTGTGACACAAAGCATTTAGATTATTTTGCTGTAAATATATTCTTTTGGAATGATTTAATTCTTTGTAAAGATTACTCTAGTGATGCTGAAATTGTGTTATAATCTCCACAAAGCTGAGCTTTCTCCTGATGTTTTGATGTGTTTTGTGTGAATATACTCCATAAAGTGATGAATGCTGATATTAGGCTTTGTTCTCCTGTTTGTCAGAGAATGTTACCAACACATTCAGTAGCTGCATCGGCTGACATTCTGCATCTGCATTTATGTCTTTGTCCTGCTGAAGACCGAGGATGGTCGCCCGCCGTGCGTCTGGCTCCTCTGCAGGTTTCATGCTGGAGCTGCCTACAGTTTCACCTTTTGCTCTGTCAGTGTAGCGATTACGCCAAAGTATCTTTCTGATTGTTTTATTGGTCTATTATGATGACTCATTATATTTCTATGATGCGTGTGTTTGCTTTTTGAAATTATTTGAAATTAATTGGATTGACAATCATAATTAGATTAGTACGGCCTTGAAAGGACATAGAAGTAAAAAAAAAATTAGCCCTGGTGCAGACGGGAAACTAACTGGTGCCCACAAGAAAGGAAGTGGTCATTTGAGCACAGGAGACCTTTTCAGAGTTCTTAACGTGAAACAATGCCCGGTGTTAGCGTTATGTTATCTCAGATTTTTTTTTTCCTTTCTCACTGTCTGATGAACACCAGATGCTTTCTTGTGTGCACTAGAAACCAGTATTGTTTTTTTTGTTTTTTTTTTCCTTCTATGACCTTTCAGGGGCTTCGTATTTTATTACTTTGTTTAGTTTTTTTTACCTTGATTTTTTTTCTTTGTTGTCCCTTTAGGGGCCCTGTAGAATTTAATTTAAAAAAAAGGATGTTTTTCATTCAAATTTTTTTGTGTTCATTTTTTACAAACTACAAAAGTAAAGTACAAAAACTACGAACAAGCTGGGCACTAACCTCATATGCTCATGAAAACTGTAAGAAAACTTGAAGTAAAAAGTTGAAAAGCTATAAATTGGCACAAAAATCATCTCTTTTTTTAATACACGACAAAATTAGAACAAAGAACACCTGCTCCTTTTTATAAATTGAATATAATAGCCTTCTATAATTTTTCAATCAAGTCATGATTAATAGTATAGATAATTTTTTTTTGTCTTTTTTATTTTTATTTTTCTGTTTTAGTGCTTGAAATAAACTATTTCCCTTACATTCTGGATGTGTCATAAGGTAATGAAGAATTTCATGTGAAATGTTGACATTATGGCGGTAAAAGTACAGAACGGCGCTGAAGTCAGAAGGTCAGGACGGACACCGGTTCTTTTTAGGCTTCATTTACCTCACAAATGGTTCTGTCCTCTAAACAAGGAGAGAGTATTTTTAACCGTTTTGTCTTTTTTTTCCATATCCTTTCTTTAATATAAAGGTTACTTCAGGGGGTAAATTGTGAGGCAGAGACTGATGCAATATATTGAAACCGACTTTTAAAAACTTTTTTTTTTTTTTAAACACCCTTTGATTTGTAACTTTGTTTAAGTTTAACGCACACTTCTGGTTCTTTAGACCATTTCTATTGTAAATTACCCAATTTAGTAGCGCCTCGGTGTGTGCTGATGTTTGCATCTGTGTGCAGGCATGTCCGGATTTCCATAATCTGATAAATGAGTCATCTCCTCACACCTCCACACCCTCCCCCAGCAGATATTAATTGCATCATAGCTGTGATGTATGGACAGATTACTGGCTGTAAAATGTATTATTTCCTAATGAAACAAGCCCCCGGAGACATCCATCAGCCCGCATCGCGATATAGTTTGGGCCTCATTACACCATACCTCAGTATTTAGATTACTTGGGAACAGTCCACCTGCAAACTATGTTAACTGTAGATTTCCACGGAGCCGTAAACAGTCAATTTTTACCTCTCAACATTGACCCTACAAATGCAGCAATGTTTCATGTACAGTACAGACCAAAAGTTTGGACACATCTTCCCATTCATTTGAATGAGAAGATGTGTCCAAACCTTTGGTCTATACTGTATATATTGTAACCCAAGTATTAACATTTTATTATTTTTAGATAAGTTTGCTTTATCAAAGTTTGTCTATCCGAATCTTTATGTTATTCTTCAGGACTTACTTTGAGCAGACTGCTCAGCAACGTGCAGTTTCTGCACTGCCACTGGTATGCAGCCATGATCCATGACTTTGATGCAAACATGCATCAAACCACGTTGGCTCCAAAATGAGCTTAAATTAGTATCTACTTGAAAGCAAAAACGTGTGATTTTTTATTTACTATTTTTTTGTTTGTTTTTCATAACTGGAAATAAATTCAGGCATCAAGGGTATGAAGGTTTTTGTGTGAAACTTTGTCCGAAAGCTTTACATTTACCTGACCCACTAAAATAAAATAAATTCATTACAAATGTGTAATTTTAAGAATACTTTTTATGCAGATAGATTATGCACCTACATGAGCTATAGTTTAAATGTAAGCATAGTCTTAGTACCTGCAATAAACTATGGAAAAAGTATACAGTATGTAGGTTAAGTCTGATGCTCAAAATGGAACCTGAAACAGCCTATTTTTCATTCCATATTTACTCCTTTCAAGTAGACTGCTTGCTGTTTGTAATCTTTTTTTTTAATGAAAATTGGTTTAATTATAATATTTTAATATGTTTTATTAATTATAAATCATCCTTAGTATCATGTATGTGTCAAGATGAAGGACAAACCCGTTTCAAAGCATGTCCTCTATTTGTTTCAGAAGTCCCAGAATGTTTACAGAAACCTGCAATGTTATTTTTGCTTCCCTACATGAAATTCATATTTTTGTGACTTAATTCTAATGCATTGTGTTGAAATGTAATATGCCATGATACCTGAATTTTCAGGTCATCCTTTCCTTTTATTTTTTTTAAAGAAAAGTTAAATCAAAACCTTGAAATCAAATGTTGGCATGCTTAAATAAGAAAAGTGCATTTTGTTTTGAAAAGTCTAAGCAAAAAGGGAAATTACTTTAAATAAGTCTAGCTTTGTTTTAAGTTTATTCAAACAACAGTGTCATTTTTATTTACTATTTTTCTAAAACGGGTTGATTTCAGAAGACACAAACAAAAATTAAAATTGAAATCTAATACAAATTTGACCATAAATCAACCTTAAACACAACTTTAATCATTTTATTTGTTTAAATTCAAATTTGATCAATTACTCGGAAAAAAAATTTAAATAAAGAGCTTACTTAATAGTTTAATTGTTCTTAAAAAAAACATAAAATAAACTGTTTGAAATTTAACAAAACACATTTCATATATCCACATATGAATTCACACAAATGCATATATTAAGGTAGTGAAGAAAATACATAGATATATTTTATTTTTTTTAGTTTGTTTGTTTTTTCTGGTTGTATTTTATAATAACATTTATGGTGGCTTCACAACAAAGACTCCCACTGGCAGCACTGATTTAATAAGTCAAAGCAACATTTGAAAGCTTTCCCCAAGTCCAAGCCTATCATTACAGCTAACCAAAATGATGATCAAATAAAAACCTAATCTTTAAGACTGGAATAATCATTGCCACCAATCTGGAAGAATTTCAAAATCCAAAGCAATAATTCCAGTATTTAAACATGCATAGAAAATAGCACACACATGCTTCAATGGTTCTTTACACATCATCCCTTCAAGCTAGTAAACAAAGCATGCTCCCATTTTTAAAGGCAACTTTTTACTCCATCCATGCATTTTCTTAGACCGCTGAATCCCTTACACAGTCCAGGAGTTGCTGGAGCCTATCCCAACCACTGTTGGGTGAAGGCAGGGTGCGCCCAGGACAGGTCGCCACAAAATCAAATACACTCCTTCCTGGTGAAGAATGTTTTTGGACCGTGGCAAGACACAGGAGTTACCAGAGAAAACCGATGCATGCACGAGGAGAACATGCAAACTCCACACAGGAAAATCCCAGTCTAGATTTAAACCAGGACCTAAGCGTTTTAAGAGAATGGTGCTAATTTCTTACATTATAATTTTAAATATAGCTGTAATATTTCTGCGGTGGAAAACAAATAGGCAAGGTGGGACGACCTCAATAAATACAGCGGACCTGTAGTAACATTTAAGAGGTCCAAATATGTCTAACTTTACATAATGGGATGGCTTGTACAAGGAAAAGGTGTTTGCCTCCACTGTGAATTTTTTCTTCTGTGAATTTTTATTATTCTGGTTTTATTTTATAAAACGTATTTTAATATTTGACTTAAGTAACATGAGTAAAATTAACTTGAGCTCAAATTGAACTTTATTGTCGTTCCTCTGTAGGACCACAGTGCATTCAGAAAGGATGCAGTGAGTAGGATTAATTCATTGTTACTGCAGAAATTACAGTGTTTGTTGTTCACAGCCTTCTTTAGTTCTGTTTGTGTTGTTACAAAATGTTTTTTTTTTAAATATGAATAAAGTTGTAAAATAAAGAAGGGAAAAGATTTAGAAAGAAACAAACAGTAGAATGATCTGCAAACTTTTTATTCCAGGTTAATTAATTAGTCAGTTGCTTCCAGCTAAACAATAGAAATGCATAATTTAGCCTCACTGTTTACAAAAACTAGGATATTTTCAATTAGTACTTACATATTAACTGCAACTGTAACAGTGTATACGATTTGTATTTCTTTAAAAATATAGCTGATTATCTTTGGAAATTTGTCTGAACGCCTTGATCTTTCGTCTTCAACAAGCCACAGTGACTAACTGGAAAATAAAAGTAAATTTTGATGCACAGCTGAAGGACTTGAATGAACAGACTGAGCTCTGAGTGTTTTCGCTCTTTGACTGAGATGAAGCGCAAACTCGCAGTTTGACCTTATTAGCTGGATGGCTCTTTGTTACTGCTGCAATTGGAACTGGTTGGCAGGTTTGCCGGCTTTTTCGGAGCATATTAGACCTTCACTAGGCTTCTATTACACTTAATGAACATTTAAATCCTTTAATAAATTGAAAGGAATTGAGAGCAGCTAATTATCAGCCAGACGCTGTCTGCAATAAAAATGCCTGCGATGGATGGAAGAACCCCCATCCCCCATCTTTGCTTTCCTTGATCTCACTTTCTCCCACAATGTTGCTTTCTTTACTTCCATTTTTCTCAGTTTGAACCGTGCAGCCTTTTTTTTCTTTTCTTTTCTTGCTAACCAAACGCTAGATCATTACAGAGTTGTTTCGAGTATCACCTGCAGCTGTTTCTAGAAACCTGCAGCCAACCTTTCATCAGTGAGCAAAATCGTAAGTTAGCGGTAGTGGTGCGGTCATAGAGCTCAGCAGAGCCTACAGCGGGGTTTTGATCTCTGACCAGCCAGCATCTGCTCCCAATAATGGGTGAAAAGGGCTCAGGAGAGGCCCTTGCTTTAGAAGGCCTGGCCCTTTCCAGCTCAGGAAGACATATCGATCTGGAAGCTCCTGTATTTATGTCAACGGATGGATAACAAGACCTATGCTTGATAAAGACAGGTGCCTGGGGAAGGGAAGAGGGATGGGAGGGGTTGAGCAGGCCAGCCAAGGTCTCCAACCTGTGTCAAGAAAATCAGTTGACAAAGAAAATGGGAAAAGCTCACCCTGTATGTTATTTTAAATCAAACAGTCATGGAAAAACGACGATGCTGCAGAGGTATTTGCAATAACCGTTGCGTGTCTTTATTTGTTTTTTTCGATCTGAATACACAACTAAAACTTCAACGTCCTTCTATCCAAAACAAATAGTAAATTCAGAGATAATTTGTTGCCATCTTTTTTCAGCCAGACTGGCTAAATGTGTAATTTATAAACTGTTTTAAAAACACATTTGTCTTTTACTTAACTTTAAGCTTTCATCACATGCACGGATAGGAGGGATTGACCTGTACGGGTGCTGCGGGTTTTTGTGGTGACCATGGTGGGTCATGGAGAAGGAGCGGTTGTATCTTAGGGGGAGTGCAGGGGCATCTTGCTGTTGAGCCTCATGTGGTCACCTTAAAGGACGTCATGAAAAGGGAACGTCCCATTGTCGTGGGTGTGGTAAGTGTATCATCAAGTATTTGTGGATAACCCACTTATGACATTCGGGTGATGCCGTCGTGCGTCACACTCTAATCATAAGTAACTGACCGCGTGCAAATGCTACAAGCACGGGGTGTGCAGGTGATGCGTTGTTGCGCATAGGACACCCACACACTCTGTCTAATTTCCTCCTTTCTAACAGTCAGGCTGCGTGGAAAGAACGCGCACTTATCGCAACCAGCGCTAACAGGCTCCTTACACAGTCCACAGGATTTAGGCGGTTAAAAAAAAATAAGTACGATGTGACTGCACCTCGCCTACTTCACTCTTACTTATCCTCACATGCTGTGCGACTGTTTACTATAACCTGTACCTCAGCATGCCCATAGAAAAATGTCTGTTTTTGCTGTATGGCTTACTAAACGGTCTAAGACCTCTTTATAATTGGTGCAGGCCACCTGCGACTTCGTACAGATTCCCCCTTTTTTTTACCCACAGTGGTCTCTCACTTTAACATACGACGGAGTTTTAGGGCCACCAAAAAAAAAAAAGTAAAATTACGAGATTTTAAGTCGTAAATTTATTGGGAAAAAACTCGTAAATTTACCATTAAAGTGGAAGTGAGCATGCACAGCAGCAGGTGAACGCCGCGCAGCAGCAGAGCAGACCGACTAAACTTTGTTGAACAGGTGAGCTGAATGTTTATTGATAACGTTTCAGATGTTGGAAGTTAATTTGTTTGATTTACAATTTATTAACGTTTTATTTATTGATGGTTGGTTTGCAGGATCTCTGCAGCCCGATGAAGCCGTCATCGGCCGGGTATCCCTGCAGGCAGTTGTCCACTTGAATTCGTTCTTTCCTCTACCAAAGACCAGATCTCTACGTTTGTGTGACGCTTCCATCCGAGGAGCAGCACTTTTTGGCACTTTCAACGTTCTTAAGCTAATTTTAACAGAATATTTTCATTTTTCTTTGTTGTTTTATGTTGAAACGGGACGCTTCATCTGCAGGAGTGGGCGTATGTAACACTGTTTACTTCTGCATTGATGTTAGGTTCAGGACGTAAGGTGACAAATGAACTTCGTTATGTGAATGAAAAGGAGAATAAAGGCTGCAGCGATCCTCTACACCCAAACGTGTCTCTGAGCTCCTTATTTTATATATGAAACTCCGCTTTACCAAGCTGGCTCCACTGAGAATAATCTGATTTTGAGTCGCAAAAAGGTTCAGAATCTCTTTGTGTTTTAAAACTATAATCCGGAAATAAAGCTTCACACAAGGCTCCACATATTTCATCTTCAAGCTAGGCTCCGATAAACGGAAAACGTTTTCTCCTTGTTAATCTGTGACTTTTTTCTCGTAAATTTACAAGATTATAAATCGTAAATTTATGAGATATAAACACGTAAATTTACGACTTTTTATCTCCTAAATTTACAAGATAAAATCTCGTAATTTTACTTTTTTTTTTTTTGGTGGCCCTAAAACGCTATCGTATTAACACACTAACTGTTTGAAGATATTTTTTTGTGCAATTTTTCATCCTTTTTTTAATTTTTTTCCAACAACATCACATTATGTTCTGCGTGCTGATTAACAGTGGACTATTGTCATTCCATTGCCTCCATGTCGTGTGTCCTATAAAGAATGTTTGCAAAAATAATCTTCGGGTTTATTCTGTAACACTGGATTTATTTTTCTTTAAAGGTTTGAACTTTTGAGTTTAAACAAGGGAGAAATTATTTCCAAAACACAACTCCAACAATAAAGAAGGGACAACTACATGTTTTATGGCAGTTATCTGAATATTCCTTGTTTCTCGTTTTAATCAAAATCCATATAAGCAAAAGTGCTGTTTTTAAAGTGCTTATGAACAAAGCAGATTTCCATCAATTCCATACCTACAAAGCATGAGCTCGGACTGACTAGACCTTCAATTCACCAATTAGATTTTTTATTTATTTTTATTTTTTTAGCACTTTTTACCTGTTTGTAATGCAAAAAGATAAGCTATGAGTTTAAAACAGATCATGGCGGGTAAACATTGGATCAATGGTCACACAGACAGACGCAGTCTTACCCAAACACACACAGTTTCACATCGAAAATCAAGCTAGCGTGCAACTTTTTGGACAGTGGGGTTTTAACCTTTGAAGAGTCTGTCACTTACTCTGTTTTTGATGGGCTGCTTAGTTTAGCCATAGCATGAACAGAAACATCTATATCATGCGCTATAGTGTAAAAAAAAAAGTGTGAAGGAAAGCTTCTCTGCCTTTTGGGAAGCCTGCAGACGTGCCCTTGAGCAACAAGACTCGAGCATCTTCAGCTTCCCGTATTGCTCAGTCCCTGTTCTCCGTCTGTTATCTGCAAATGCTCCTGTTCAAAAATATTAATAGTTTCTCCTATGACATTGTTTAACACACGGCAGGTTTTCGATTGACTGTGGAGGGATCAATACTCGCCACCGCCTCACAGCCAACCTGTTTTGATCTAAATCAAAACCTCTTTTGTCACGGGCAGAAACTATTTGTCTTTGCCTTTTATTACAAAGTGACAAAAAAACAAAGTGCAACTCCCAGCGGTGCAGCTGCTTCTTCTTCTAAATCAAAGGTTCAGAGGATAAAAAAAATGCAGAAAAAAGGAACCAAATCTCGACTATGTGCCTGCCGTTGGCTCCGTTTTTCCCTTGTTGGTCCTCCTGCAGCAAAGGTATGCTGCAATAATCATCCACCTACAGTTTGCTCATTAGCAGAGAGGCCTGCTCCCCACACGAGTCTTTTCATGTTCCTCGCTGTAGACAACAACCTGAAGGAACTACGAGCAGGAGCTGAATCAGGGACGGAGCAGACAAACGTTCAGGCAGATGAACGTTTTCAAACCGACAAACCCTGCACTTCAGTTCCTCGGCAGACTGTTCTCTCTAAGAATTCCTTATAAGTGGCATTTCTGCAGCACTATATTATATAAATAAACCAAAATCCCTACTGATGTTTAGAATAGCTGAAAACTCAGACCCAAAAAATAACCTTTTGTTACATTTTCATTTAAGGATTACAATTAGTAGCAACACAGTTGATACAAACATACAACACTTAAACAAAATATGAAGATTTGATCAAATGTTGTAATAGTGCAAAATAAATTCAGTATGTTTTAATTGTGATGCTAATGGTTGTTGCTTTGTCTGAGTGACGGATGACATTACAGCTTCTGCTACATTTAGCAACTAAAAAAGAGAAAAACCTTTATTTTTGTAAAAATGTGTACTTTTTAGGAGATTGCATTAAAAATATAAAAATGATTAAGTAAAATTCTTTTGTAACATCTTTGCGGAAAATTTAAAAACTTTTATTTTGGAGATCTTTTTGTTCTTCCTCATTTTTTCGTTGTAAATGTCTTGAAATTCATTCCTTTTTTTTTCTTCTCTTCCTTCTCTCCCTTCCTTTGCCTGGACTGTTTATGGCGGCTCACCAAAATGATAATATAAAATTTCTCAAAAGTTTTAAAAAATTTGCTATTTTTCCTATTTTATTTTTTATTTTTTGGCTTTTAAACAAACTTTCTATCTTATTTACAACTTTCTAAAAACTGTGACTTATTTAAAAACAGACATATTTTAAGCAATTTCATATAATTTTTTTGTGCTGTATAATAAGAAAAAGATGGAACTGCAAAAAGAACTAAATAAAAGACAGCTGACCTTCATGCTGCTCTGGTTCTGACGCTACCTGCTTTCTTTTGTTCCTCGACATTAAAAAGCAAAGTGAATCAGCAATCAGTGTGAGATTTCATATTTCAGGCAGAGTCGTCATAAAATATTCAGACATTACTCGTCTTTTCCTTTGTGTTCTTCAGGCTGTGACCCCCCTCCCTTATTATTCACACACACTTGCACTGTGTGTCCACACATAAACAGTCGTAGCGCATCGGTGCCACTAAAGGCGTTTAACGGACGCTTGAGGGCAACAAAGATTGACAACAAAAGGAAATTCCAACTTCTAATTTTTTACTATGTAAATAGTTTTTTTTACTATGTAAAAAATTAGGAACAGGAAGCTAAGAAAAATGTTTAAACATTTTTGAACAATTGATGTGTTGCATTGAAGCTTTAAGTTAGGTGAGAAAATGTAACCTCCTAGGCAAACTAATTTGGGAAAATTTCAAATAAATTGTGCAAAAATACAAGAACATTTACAATACCTGTTGCAGTTGAGCACCTTCTTGGTTCTAAGCTAAAATAAACCTAATATTTAATACATTGCACTTACATCCAGAGCTAATTTGGACACATTTCCTTTATATTTTTTAATTCATGTTTTTCAAAAGTTTCTTCTTTTTCAGGCAACAGCAATACTGTTTGCGGCTTTTGTTACATGTGGCTTTTTTAAATGTTAGAACAATTTTTTGTTTTTGTGTTCGGATTTATGAAGATTAAACCTCGACAGACAATATGAATGAAACTTGTTCATTACTAAAAATGGATTTCTCTCATCTCTTTTTCTGAAATAAGGTTTTGATATTGCGAGTTATGGTGTTTATTAATCAACAGGGAACCAAACTGTAGTAATAAAAGACATCGCAGACATGAATCTAGGGGGCAAAAGCCTGAAAAACAGAAGGATGAAGTCGATGGTGAGACCTCCTCCTTTACGCTGCGGGACAGGGAAATAAAATCTGACATCCAGATTGCAGTTTTTCTGGCAGCGCGTCTCTCACTTCCTGCTCTGTGTGACCTCAGGCGGCCCAGACTCTCCTTAGGCCGCTCAGATTTGGAGCAGAGGCGGCCTCACCCCTGCACTGGCGATGCTCCCTGTCCCTCCCACATCCTCTTCTGGTTTAAAAGCTCCTGTCAGGGTTGGAGGAGAGGCGGCTGCTCTGCTGTCACTGAGACCCGACCCCACATGAACACAGGGGGCACACAAAGAGATCTTGAGTGGGGGTGGGGGGGGGGTGTTTGGATCAGTTGGAGAAGGGGTGACAACAGTTCTGCATCACTTGATGAAAAGATGAAGGTGACAAATCCAGATTTGGCCTCAGGGATCGACGTCCCCCCCGATAACTTTGGGGTGCAGATCCCCCTCAATGCAGAGGCTGGAGCCGACCCAGTCTCAGTCATGAAACCCAAAGAGGACTTTTCAGCAAACTTTGGCTTCATGCACGGACCCCTGAAGACACATTCGCGTGTGAGTGAGCTGATGAAGTTCACCCCCTTGCAGCCTTACCTTCGTTGCCGTTGGTTCCCGCCGAGCCCACAGTCTGGAGGGATATAGTCCACAGAAGCATAGCAGTCAGCCCCGGATCTGAAGCCATGGTGTTCTCCCTCACACCCTGCCAGTCTCCCCCTCTCTGACTCCCTCACTCTCCCGCGCTGCCTCACTCAGGGTCTCTCCCTCCGATTCTCCTTCCTCTTCCTCCTCTTCTTGTGTCCCAGGGTTGAGGTGTGTGCGTCTGTGTGTGAGGGCTGTGCGCTCATTGGGTTGGAGTTGGAGCCTGCCTCCGCGGCTCGCTTCAGTCTGCCGGCTCCCTCGCACACACACACATTCATATGTGCAGTTTCGGCAGGCTGCCAGGAGGGGGAGGGACCGGCACGTCTGTCAGAGTCACAGCAGCCAATCAGCTGTGAGAGCTCCTGTCCTACCTGCCTGGGCCAAATCTCTGTTTATCTCTCTGGGTCACAGGCTGGCACACATCATCCCCCAAACAAACCCCTCTCTGAGTCATTTACCCTCATTTGTCTTCTGCCCACCCCAAACACACTCTCACCTACCCAGTGGCAAATATCTGACAGATGGGATGAAGTGAGAACTGCCTGATGGCTGCAAGGCTGAAGAACAACGATTATTATCGATCTTGGGGGTTGCACTCATTGTCTCCTTCTCATGCTATGAGTTTGTCTTTTGGAAATGTTTTGATGATGCATTGATCCGTTTAACACATCTGCACAAAAGGTGTACACATATTAGTATATGGAGAAATAAAAAAAAAAATCAGTAAATTGACATCCAGGATCCATAACTCAAAGCCCCAGTTTAGCTGTTCTCTAATAAAAACATATCAAAGAATAGTTTTTTATTTATGACATTAGTCAAAAAATTTCAGATTTTGTTTTTTATTTTTTAGATTTTAATATTAATTGTGCTTAGTTATTCTTTAACTACTGTTTATCTGGTCTAGTCCTTCAACCGGACTTAATGTAAAACAAATATATATATTTATATTTAAATAAAATATATACACTGATGCGTTTTTTATGATATCTGGGTTGATATGTGATAGTTACAAACATCATTTTTGACTTGGGATTTGTCATTTCATTAAATATGGGTTGTAAAACTATTTTCTATAGTATTCATAATTACAATGATAAAAATGTAAAGGCTTGTAATTTTTTTTTTAATTTAAGCTGTTTCTGTCATGTCTGTTAATACATTTGAAATAAAATTATACAAATATTCAATTCCCATGTTTAATATTATTAACATATGTTTGTCATAACTTTGTACTTTCATGTTTGTAAACATCCAATGTTTTTCATTTTTGTAACTTTAGAGTCAAAAATGTTTTACGGTGATTTGCCAGTCTTGCAATAAAAAAAAATTACGTTTTAAAAAATATATCGTTTTTGGATTGAGCATCCTGCATTTGTGTTGTCGTCGTTTGAATTCCTTGAATGGGATGAAATTCCAGTGAGCTACATGGGTATGGGAGCCTGAGTGTGAGCTGCTCTCTCAAACAGGGATCGCTGTCGAATACAAACAGGGAGTGGACGTCCGTTCAGAGTTCTGCTGCCATCCAGAGATTCCAAACTGAGCTTCGGGACACGGCGCCACCACCCTGTGTCCCAGCTCGCCCTCTAACTTAAGCGGGAATTGTCCCTGAATTTTGAGGGCGGACACACATGCAGCTGGCTTGCCACGGGAAGGAGGTACAAGTTAGTTAAGATGAGTATCAAGGCCAAACGGAGGCTGCCAAAGTCCCACCCTGACACCCCCCCCCCCCCCCCCCCTCAGCGCTTGCACACACAGAGCTTTCTGTGCGACATTATAATGCTTCCCCCACAGCTCGTACAGATGAGCCCTGTGTGTACGCGGGGTGCTGAAGGCTGCGCCAAGTGAAGCACAAAAACATACAAAAACAGAGGGTTGCGTGTTCTATCCATTCAGACGTGGTTATGCTCTGTTGCTGTTTTGTCCTCATCTGCAGTGTGTGTTCATGTGTGAGGCTCCGTTCCTTTACCACTAGGCTGCACTGTCAGTCTGCCTGTCTAATAAGCTGCACAGCTGCGAGGACAACGTCGCTGTCATCTTCATCCTCCAGGAAAAGCAGAGAGAATGCTCTCTGAACCTTTAAACGGCATCGACATGCCGAAAAAGAAAAAGACCAAAACAAATCACTGATTTTTGTCAGCATGTCATGACACACAAGCTCCGTAAAAAAAGATCTTAGCTGAAGAGTTTTAGTCAAAGATTCGTCCAGAGATGTGGGACACCTTCAGCGTTGTTCGAACCTTATCTGCACTGAACCAGAAAATAGATGTGCTCCTAAGACGAAAATGAAAGCAGCAGCTGTTTCAGGCGCCTCTTGCACATCCTGCCACTGCTTCTGTTCGTGCGTACGCATCACTGTCCCATCTCAGCCCGGGCGCTACAGCAAAATCTCATTTTTGGCTTTGCAAAAGTAAAGTTTGAAAGAAGACCAATTCCCAAAGCTCAGGGGGTGAATGCAAATGTGCCTTGATATGTGGTCATTTATTAACTGCCCATTCCATCAAAGTAACTCAGAACGATAAAGAAACAGTGGGCAGAAGCTCATTAAAATGGCTCCCCACAGCCACCAGCTCTCGCAGTGACTCTGAAAACAACAACAACGTGGTCACCATGGCAACAAAGTGGGAGTCCCCTGACCCCCCAACACACTTTTTGACCAAAAGTGTAACATGGCATTATGTAGGGTCCGGGGTCAACAGGTGAGAATAAAACTTTGCGTTTGAGAGCAGAGAGTGGGGGTCAGACGGCGGCCACTGTTTTGGGAGTTTGTTGGCTAAATATAAAGCAGCAAACTTCCTTCTTAATCGGAAAATAAAAAATCGAAACGAATCAAGGTTAGCATTTGCATTTTTTCCCTGTCTGCGGCCCGGTACCAAGTGGCCCTCGGACGGCAAACCGATACTGGTTTGCTGCCTGGGGGTCGTGGCCCTCTGGTTTAATAGAAACTGGCAGCATGTTCAAATATCGGCGAGTTGAGGACACCCAAAACCTCAAAAATACGTCCATACATGACAAATTGGGAGTGAGAATGTGTTGGCTGTAACGACAGAAAGAGCTGCACTGTTTAGAATAGAGGGGCCCATCGTATTAGTTTTGGGTCAAGTTCGGATCTGGGTCCGGGTCTGGGTCCGTATGACCCGGCATCTGCGTCCGCTTGTTAGTGACCCCTGCTCTAAAGATTCAACATATACTAAGCCTGTCTCAAGCTACGTACACACTAGACATGTGTAGAACGTTCAAGAATACAGGAAATGTGGGTTTTTGAACGCGCTTTTAGCATATGGTGTTTACACAGGTCTGTCACTGCCTTCTACTAGTGCATGTACTCAGAGTAGGAAGAGGTTTGGTGCAAAATATGGAATTGGTGCAAATTTCGTGAATCTTGCTCCAGGCTTTTTCTGTCATGTCTGATATATGGCAGACTTGGTGTCATAAAATTCCAGCTAGGCACAAAATGCCACAAAACATTGGCTCTGTTGTTTTGAAAAAGACATCAACCATATGTCACAGCCAAATCAGAGTCCAAAGTTCAACTAGTTTGACTTTTGACACAAGCTCAATTGCAGCGTATTTTGTACGTAGAGCCTTAAAACAGACTTAAAAACTTGTGCAACAATATGTGAGTGCAAGATATTTGAATGTGGGTGCTCAATACGTGTATATTTGCGTGTTTACATGGACTCTCACTCACCCCCCCCTCTGTCGCTGCACGTGCTCCGCTCCTCTCCCTTCTTTAGCCCGCTCCTCTCACACTCACTCGGTCCCCAACACCCCCCACCCACCCACACACCCTCCCAGTCCCTGCCAGTGTTGCCAGATAGAGTCACAGTTTTCCAGCCCAAAAGTCATCTGAAAACCGCCAGACACCGCAAAAACCCGCCCAACGGGGGGGGGGGGGGGGGGGGGGGGGGGGGGGATCATGTCACATTCACAAATCACAGATGTAGAAAGGGGATATTACTCGACTGGCTTTTTCACAGCTACCTGTCCAGTCTAAAAGCACAATCAAATCTATGTATCTATCTATGATTGGGAGAAACAACAATATATAGCTTTTGAAGATTTTTTCCCCTACTGGGCTGATTAAGTACCCAATGCGGTGATTTTTCAAAATAAAACATTTCTCAAAATCAAAGATAGTTCAGACTATTAATAAAAGGAGTACAGTATTGAATACTTCTTCAGCGGACCGGCCTTCTTCCATTAATTTTCTTATCCCGCCATAACCTATGTATAACCTCTTCCATCCTTGTGCTGCGCTTGCGCCAAAGCGCCACGACTACTACCGTGTCAACCTGCTGCTATGATGACCGTATTTTGTGCTCTCTGTGTTGGACACACTGGAGGAGCGCGGGGGAAAACAACTCTGAGCTAAAGAGGATGTGAACAGGTGGAGCGGAAAAGCAGGTAGAGAGGCGGAGGAGGGGCGTTGGCTTCAAACTGTCAGAGAGATGGAAACACGGGCGTCAGATTCATACGCAGCTTTCCCTGCGGGAGTTGAAGCAGAGACTTTCTGGGACGATCTCATGAACTCAAACATGGAAACATGATTACCAAGTAGAACTCTCCAAAATATTAAACCTGATCTCTCCACATTCTCCGTGTCTACCATGCACTGATAAACACAGACATGCAGCGATCATACCATAACGTTAGCTCGTAGCTCCGCCCACACGCGACCGCGGTGTCAGTTTTAAACAACGCAACTTCTAAGAGGAGGGGCGGGGCGGCAAACCCCCAACAACAGGTTAGGTGACAGAACCCATTAAGCGTCTCTGCCTGGTGCGTTCACGGAGCTTCAGAACATAAGACTTCAACAGCCACCCAGCCTCACGTATTCATGAGGGGAAAAACCCGCCGAACAGACCCTAAAACCGCCCAAATTATGCATACCCGCCCAAAGCCATTTTTACCCGCAAATTTAGAACCAAAACCGCCCAATTGGGCGGAAAACCGCCCAATCTGGCAACACTGGTCCCTGCACCCGCTCCTCTCCTTTCTTCTGCTCCCTCTTCCTCTTCCTCTCACACACACACGTGGTCCCCAACACTTGACACGACAAATGTGGAGAGATCGCACTGTCAGGCTTTAATGAACACAATTTCTAAGAGGCGGGGCGTTGCACTCCCCCAACAACAGGTTAGATGAGAGCCCGGTCCATTAAGCTCTGCGGAGCTTCAGTAGAACTCCAAAAGCCACACGGCCTAACGTAGGCCGCTATTATATATTCATGAGTGGGAAAAAACCCGCTGAACCGACCTTAAAACCGCCCAAATTATGCATTTTTGACCGCAAATTTACACCCAAAACCGCCCAATCTGGCAACGCTGCTACTAGCTTCTCTTGTAGAAAATCATGCTCCCTCCACAGCTCACTGTGACGTTACTTTCTGTTAGGCAGTTAGCCACTCAGCCCAGTGGAAATTTCAGAATAAAAGCACTTCCATTGCAGCTTTACTTCCGTTGTGAGTTAATGTGTTGTGTTGTGAGTTAATGTGTTGTGAGTTATTGTGTTGTGTTGTGAGTTATTGTGTTGTGTTGTGAGTTAATGTGTTGTGTTGTGAGTTAATGTGTTGTGTTGTGAGTTAATGTGTTGTGTTGTGAGTTAATGTGTTGTGTTGTGTGTTAATGTGTTGTGTTGTGAGTTAATGTGTTGTGTGTAAAGTTAATGTGTTGTGTGTAAAGTTAATGCGTTGTGTGTAAAGTTAATGTGTTGTGTTGTGACCCTTCTGGGCCACCGTACAAACATGTCAACAAACATCCTAAAATGTCTGACAAAAACTTATTTAGACGGCTGCTGTAACTGTTACTATCAAAACAAAGTCTTATTTAGTCCACAAAAATGTCCCATCAGCACACCGCATATTAGGTAACAAATTCAGAAGCTGGTTAACACAGGTTCAATTAATTTATACTCTGGTCTGGGTTAACACTCAATTCTGATTGGATGCTGGGTGTGGATTAAAAAGTGACAATAGACATTGATAATGAACAAAAACAAAAGAAACTTCGGGTCACGTAGCCCAAATGTTCTATATCACTGCTTTGGCTCTTTAGAAACAAACTTTAGCTTCATCATCTGGACAAAAACAAGTGGTAAGTAAAAGTTGGAATTCCCTTTTGTCATACATGTCTTACTTGATCCAAGTTGTTATAGTTTCCTAATATGACTGTCCTAATCGCAAACTGAAGTAATTTAACCATAAATCTCCCAGTGGATGTGGTTTGTAAATCCTTCTCCTCTCTTACAAGAGGTGGATGACAAGTTTGAAATGGAGTCTCTTTCTTCAGAGCCTGATGGAGTTCACATCACTGCGGGTATACGCTTGCAATCACACAGTCAGTCAGTCGAATCGACCACTATGCTTTTCTCATCCAGATAACTTGTTTGATCAGACTCATCACCAGTGAAGCTTCACATCTCTGATTCGACTCCAAAGTTCAGACATGTTCAGCTTCTCCAAGATGATCATCTCTACTGCAGGTATTAACAGCGAGAAATAAAACCACTTTTCTTTGCTTTTGTATATCTTTACAAACATTTTTTGTTTAAATGTGACTTGTGTATTTTATAAATATTTCATATTTTGTATTCTAAACGGGAATTTTTGATATCTTGTTTAGCTGAAATTCATCAGCTGAATTTACCATGCGACTTGTTCGCTGTGGCGACCCCTGATGGGAGAAGCCGAAAGTGGAAGAAGAAGAAGTTTAGCTGAAATTCATCAACCTGATTCTTTTCTTTCTATTAAAAAACAGAGCAGATATCCAGGCTGGACAAATGTGTATAATGTATGAGTGTGTGCAATATGCTCCATTACATGTTGAAAAGCCAAAATCTATTAAAATTTTACCACATCGAGAAGCCTGACATATTTCTGCCACATCTGGTTACTTTGTTCTAACCCTTGATTACTGAATCCGCTCTGTTAATATCGAAAGAATGGGGTTCCTCAACATAAATAAATAAAACTAAACTTAAGGTCCCAATAAAGGATTACAAGTTGTGTTTATTCAGAGGTGGATCCAGCTGTCAATTTGACTTGAAGCCACGTCCACATTTCTATGTCTACATACGTCCATCAGCAAGGAGCGTTCAATTGACCACTTCCAATGCAAAGTCTAGTTTCTACTACGGTTTTTGGGCTCTATAAATGCGAAGCCGTTAAACGTGTGTTACAAGTTAAACCAGGTCAAAATTTGACCAATCGGGGACTCTGATTTGGTGGTTACAAATGGCTTGCGTCGTTTTTCATTCCTGGGAGTGCTAATTGTTGACAAATGATGAAGGAGGAGGAATTAAAAACTGTGGTTTGTATCCCGGCAGAATTATATGACACCAAGTCTTTCATATATTGGAACTGAGCTGTGAATGAAAAGATTCACAAGATTTGTACAGCTTTGACATTTCACACCAAGTCTTTTCCAAATGTTGTTGGCCAGTATGCGCTAGTAAACAGCAGGAAAAAAAAGACCCTTCCTGCTTGTCCAGTGGGAACTAAACACGTGTTCTAAACCTTTTTAATAAGTTTCAATTAAAAAAGACTTTGTCTAGTCCAAGAAACACTTTGAAGATGCCATCTTTTAAAAGTTGCTAAATTTGCTGCCAGCAGTTGGAACCCATTGAGATTCCGTCTTAACCCTGCAAAATACAAAAAAAAAAAAAAACTTAAGGTTTTAGTTGTTATTTTTATGTGAACATGACATTTCAGCACAAGACTGGCAACCAAAAAATGGCAAAAAGTGATGAGTTGCCCTGTATTTTATCTTAGAAAAAGAAGGCCTGCCTGGTCTAGATAGAGTTGACAGACTGACAGGAATGTCTACTGAGACTCTGCAGACAGTGTGTGCATTTCTGTCTGTACTTCCTGTTTATGTGTGTTATGTGGTCAGGAACCATCTGTCCCAAACCAAGCTGGTTGTATCCTAAAAAAAACTATTTTTATTTTGAGCTGAATATAATCATCCTGCCTCCTTGATATGGGTATTATTTAAGGAAAGCTACAATACAGTCAGCGAAACATAGAGCCGTTTACAAATGACTGTTTTTTCTAATACCCCTTTAATAGTTTTGTTTTTATATATTGGTAGAATCTATCCATCCATCCTTTGTCAGAATCCACTGAATTCGGGTTCACAGGGCAGCTGTCAACCCAACTACTTGGGACGAAGGCGGGAAACGCCCTGAACAGGTTAGCCGTCACCCATGTGGTACGTTCAAGAACACGTTAAACATGGTTTCATTAACAGGAAGCAGACGGTGATGCTCACACAGCGGACAAGCAGGGAGCTGCAGGTAGGGGCTTCTTCTTTCGTTCTTCTATTCCGATATATGTAAGACTTGGTGTCATATTATTCAAGCCGGGCAGAAAAAGTGCAAATATTAATTTTTCCTTCATGGTCATGTTTACAACAGTTAACACCTGTTTCGTAGGTAGAGCCTGCTACCTAACTTAAAAACTTGCATATTGACGCGTGGATACAGAAGCCTGAAATTCGGGTCGACGCATGTTTACATAAACCTTTCAATGAAAGTAGCTGCTTGAACACAAGTGGAAGCAGCTGGTATGTAGGTACCTTTACATACACACACCCATGGCAGAATCTAAGAAAGGTACAGTATGTGAAGCTGTTTTGCAGCTATCCAATCTTATTTTAGTTAGCTCAAGGAAAGCTAATGGCTTTCTCCCTCGCTTTTACTGCTGATCTTTTTCTGTCTGAGCCAGCCCTCATAGCATTTTTGGCAGCCCTGATAGCGTTTTGTTTTTTTTGATTGGCTTGTTCCCAGCCTTCCAAGCTGGGTCTGATTGAATTTGTTTGCTAAAACATGGATCGTAGAGGTGTGGCCCACCTCCATCCCTGTGCAGTCCCCAACAGGTGTTGTAAATGCTTTGCTGAACACGTAGGCCACATACTTTACATGCTGAAAAGCTTATGTTAAATGTAAATTTGAAAACATCCTGGTGTACAGTGTACGTTTTCATGTTCCAGAAGTGGCCATGTTTCTGTGGTTACAGAACAAGCCAAGGACATGCTCTAGTGTAAAATGCTTTTTTAACATAAAAAAAAACAACAAATTGTGCAAGATTTAAACAAAACTTGTCAGGGTGCAGTGGTGCCTAACCTATCACACAGATACCTGCAGACTCTGCACATCTCATCAGCCGCCTGCCTGATCAGATAGTTCTCACTTTGCTCCTTTTTTGACATTGAAACATCTCTAAGATTAAACTATAACCTTCGCGAGCATAACCTCCCTCATTAAGGCCCCAAACATTTACCGTTGACTGTATAAATGACATTGAGGCACAAGCAATGAAGTACCAGTAATGAGCTAAAGTCCATGACCTTTTGCATCAGACACTGAGCTCTGTTCTTTCTCCGCTAGATTTGCTTGATTGCAAAGCTACTGCAACCACCCAGTTTGTCAGGGTTGAATTAAAGGATGCATAAACACAATATTCCTTTAAAATGACAACAAATGCACACTTCATAAATCACTGTGATAGAACCTGTGAAGTTGTTGGACTGTTTTAAATGAAGACAAGTTAAACATACCATAGGTTTACAGTTTCAGGTTGATTAATTGTGCGTTCAGATACTTTGCCATGATGCTTGCCCATTTCACTTGTTGCGTCACACAAAAAGAGTTTTTCTATAATACTTTTTTTTGTCCGCTCCTGATTTATTCTGATTTGTATAGCGAAACACTCAGAAATACAGTTTTAATCTTAAATAATTTTATATATGTTCTCTATCATGAGAATTATGCTACAAGAACATGTTAAAAACACCACAAACCTCATTGGAGTCTGTATTTAAATGACATACACTGGCACACTTCTTAAGACCCAAACAACACATTCAGTTCACGACTGAGCCTGTTTATGACTCACTTTATACGTCAATATAAACTTTTTCTCTTAGACTAAGCGTAAGAACGCCACTAAATTATTGCATTTGAGCCTGAAATTCATCGTCAATCTTACTGTTCTCTTAAACCTCCATTCCTTTTTTTCTGAGATAAAGCCTTAGCGTCTAACCCTCCATGTTGCCTGATGAAAGCATTGATACCTGTGGCAGCTCACCTTACTAACACCATATGACAAGGTCACACAAAACTAAATCAAACAGTGATGTGCAATCTCTTGTTTGTCTACAAAGAAGTAGCTTTCATTAGTTCCGCTCCGATCCATTTTTTTTGTGTCTTGTTCTCCGTAAACCACTCTGTGACTAACATGCTACTTTAGTACCTCTCTAAATATAATGCAAAAATAGACCTGATCGCAAAATGTGTTGGGTTTTTTGTGCATAGAGCTGGAAAGGAATACATTTGAGGAGTTGATGTGTTCATACAGCATGAAAGCTTATTTACAGGAAAATGCATTGAGCAGTCCTGGCAGCTGCGGCAGAGCTGAACAAAAGCGAGCAGCAAAATGTCCTTCTGGGAATGCAAAAGGCAAAACTAACAAAAACTTTCTCCCAGAATTTATATATAAACATTCTTAGTGGTGAGCTAGTTTGTGGATGTTTATATGTGATTCCCAAATTGTAAAAGTAAATTGCATAAATCCTTGCTTTTCACTGTTGTCTAAGGCAGATTCAACCTAAGTTGAAGACACTGTTTAGTCTGTAAGGTACAGAATTGAATTTAGAGTAGTTATACAGTGCTCCCTCATTTATCATGGGAGCATTTCTAAAAGTAATAGACAATAGACAAAACATAGCCCTATTTTTACAATTAGTATTGATGTTTTTTGGCTTTAAAACTCTTCACTACACACTTTTCTGAGACAAAAATTAACATTTTCACACTTCAGCGCGTTAAGAAAATTGATGGAAGTTCAGGACGAGAAGCAATGCATCGATCGGCCATATTGGATTTGTACTGTACCCACTGATTGAGTCACTGAAAACCTCACATGCCCAAATGCGTGATGCGATGCATCTGACACCAAAATTGCAAAATGCACTGCGGCCGGACTGACGCAACGCACCCAATGCTCACATCGCACCACAGGACTTAACATTGAAGCTTGATTCCCCTGCCACGAGAAATGCGTTCGGTGCGGATGCAGCATTAGAGTCATCAACTAACCAATGATGCATGTGTTTGGATTGTGGGAAAAACCCGAGTGCGAGGAGAAAACGTGCAAACTCTGCATAGAATGGACCAACCTGAGATTGGAACTATGGCCTTCTCGCTTGAGGCAAGAGTGCTAACCACTGCACCACAACACCACCTCTCATTTGATGTACCTTTAACTTCATGTGTGTCATATAGAACAATTCTGAGAGCTAAAGACTTCTAACCAAAGTGGTTTTGAGGTCACTCTGTTAAAACTTTGCCATGCAGGTTCATATTGGCTGGTTCCACACACACTAATGTATAAACCAGGCGTTCTGTCACGCATAAATGGATCTACAGTGTGGTGTTTTTCGTCTCCCTGCTTTGTCTGCACTTTTGGCAGACAAATGAATGGTCCGCATTCAGACGAGATAAGCTGATCATCTGTTTGTGTGTACACGTCTTTATGAAGTCCTTTATAGCACCAGCATTACACCCCCAAGATGCTCCATTTTGGATTCGGTTGTTACCCTGAGTGTGCGTTTTATCCTCACAATAGTTCTGGGTCAAGCCGAACAATGCTGAACTCTGTTTGACCCTACCTCCCATCCTGAAGGATCTCACAAAACCTCCCTTGGTTTCCAATAACTCATACCATCCTTTTCTTTCCCCGGTACAAAGATGTTTTCAGGCCTTCCTATACATACAAATATACATGCATTTAATAGAACTGATTCCAAACAGCTCATAGGCTGTTTGGTAACCGCTTTTTTTTATCTTCTTCACTCTGCGTCCCCATTTTTTCTGATGATAAACTTCTTCTCTGAGAAACTGTCATAGATGGGGCTGTGATACAGATCAGGACTGGGATGACCCTGCCATCTCCCCAGCAAGTTTCTCAATATTTGAAGATTTATTTCTGTCCCCCTTAATCCAGGCACAGAAGTGTGCTGTTTCCAGGGCCGTCACAGTTTATTAGCTGCAAAATGTGTCCCATATTGATCTTTGTGCAACAAAAATGGGACCAGGGAGAATCATAAATGACTAAAATGAATTGACATCATTGCTTCAGGCTTGTGAAATAAACCTCAAGGGTGCAAAGACGCACAGGTTTCCCTAATTATGCTAAGAGAAGTTGTTTGTTTTTCACGATACGCTTTTCAGCAGATCGTAGACCCCCTTTAGAAGTGGAAATGATGAGCAGCAGATGTGTTTAAAGATGACAGGAGGAGGTGGCTGCAGTCATATAAGTGGATTTCTAAAGAGTCCCCTCATTGTTATGGGTCCCTACAATGACACCAGGTCCCTTGGTAACACACCCTACTCTTTAATCACAAAGAGATATTTTCAGACAGCATGTGTTCTCGTCTGTGTTCCAGACTGAGATGACATTTCCCAATGAAAGTTAGTTTTACCAAGAGACAAAGATGTTCTCCTTTTCAAATAGTAACAAGAGCTATTTGTTTGGGGAAAACCAACGATGATTCCTCTGCTTTTAACCTCTAGATCCCCAATGCTTTCTATCATGTTTCCTCCAAGCTGAAGTTGTCTACTTTGTTCCTTCTGAGTGTGTATCTGCAATACTAGAAAGGGAATTACATTTTAATTCTGAAGCACAAAGAAAACCCAATGCTTGTGGAAACATTTGTGCTGTAATGAAGTAGAAGGACCACCTGCTGGAAACTGCAGGGATTATGGTCTGGTTGGTGGAACGGATTGTTGGTAAAAGTTGTTCTAAGAAACATGAAGCTGAAATTTTCCCAATCCAATCTTCATACCAAAAACTTGGTATTAATTAACTTTTACGCACTTGTTCTTACCTTCTTGTTCTTACTTTCGTGGAGATTACAGGTGGAAATCAGCTAAACCTGCTATCACTTGTCAGTTGTGGGTGGTACAGTTAGTGTGGCATTATCCATCTGTTTACACACTCTCTCGCTAGCTTACAGCCCCTCACACCCACAACTTTACATTATTGGTTCAACAAAAATGGTGAGCAATAATGGCGCTAACCGGCTGTGCAGTTTTGAGCCAGAAACCAGCTTGGTCGTGGAAAAAGAAGACATACATGGATTTAGTCGTGTACAAGTGGATGCACCACAATAAAGCAGAGCAGGGAGCTTGTGGCTTGCTGTAGCTGCTTCTGTGTCACACCTACAAGCTTTTTCAAACAGCGTTTTTGCAACTGTGCCTGATTCACAACAATTTGAGTAAAGAAATACTCAGAAATGCAATGCAAATTTTTCTTCATATACGAGAAAAATGCCACAAAAACCTATTAAAAACACCTGTTTTATTTGGAGTGGGTCTTTAATAATAAAAATATAATGATTAAACATTGGTTCATGTAAGAATGATTAGTCCTTAGGAGGAATTATAGATCATTGTCAATCACGTGCAACATCGTTTTATAAGGTATATCCACACAAAACCCACAATGTTGAACATTAAAGCTGATTTCGGTTCTGAGTAAAAAGCTAATAGAGGGTGAAGTGTTGGCTCAGCAAAAACACACTTCAGCTCTAGTCACATGTACGTGAATAGGGAGTGAGTTGTACAGGTGCTCCAGGTTTTTGGGTTGTCCAGCTCCATGGACGGTCGTTGAAAGAAGTAGCTGCATTTCCCTTGAGGCTTGTAGGGCCACCTAAAGGAACGTTATGAAAATGGAACGTACAATTATCGTGGGTGTATTGTGAAGTATTTGCAAGTTGCACGCGTTTATGACGTACGGGTGATGCTGTCGAAAGAGATGTGCACGTACTGCCTCCTAACCAAATGCACGAATGCCACATACATGGGTTATGTGGGAGATAGTGTCACAGCACTCACTGGCCTTTTGCACAATCCGCAGATTGCCTGTGTCTCACCTACTTCACCCTCAGGAGTTATTCTAGTGTTCTCTATGACCAGTCACTTACAGCACACCCATAGTAAAAAATGTCCATGAACATTTTTACTCTACAGGATCACCAACCTTGCTGTTTTACTTTGGCCCCGTACAGGTTTGCCTATTTCTCACGTTCAGATAGTCCATCTCAACCCATCAGAGCATTTCTGGCTAAGGCTTTAAATGGCAAACAGCGTATACCGTATTTTCCGGACTGTAAGTCGCCCTTTTTTTCATAGTTTGGCAAGGGGTGCGACTTATACTCCGCAGCGGCTTATATTAGAACTAAATTGAAATAAATAAATTGTTAACCCTCCTGTTATGTTCATTTGTGAGGAACAGAGATGATGTTCCTGGGTGAATTTGATGTATGAAGTATGTTAAGTGTTAAGAGTATGTTAAGTGACTCAGAGAATCAGCAAACTTTTTTTTACAATAAGATACTGAAGGCTAACAACATTATATTCTATTTTCCAATGATTTCATAGATTCAGAAATGCAATAAAAATGACAACAATACAAATTCAGGATGAAAACAGAGTATTAGTTGGCCAATGATGCTTCATGAAAGGAATAAATAAATAAGTATGAGAAAGAATTAGTGTGAAATTATGAGATAAACAGTCTGCTATGATTGTGTCATATGAGGTTGTGGAACTTATGGGTTCTTGGTCTCAGATTTTGTCAAATAAATTTCCCGTCAAAATGCGACATATAGTCCAGTGCGACTTATCTGTGGTTTTTTTCTACTTCATGATGCATTTTTGGGCTGGTGCGACTTATACTCCGGAGCGACTTATAGTCCGGAAAATACGGTACTTGTAAAGCGCTTTCTACCTTCCTCAAAGGCCCAAAGCGCTTTACAGTCACAGTCCCATTCACCCATTGACACACGCAGGTGGCGGCTCCGCTGCCGAACACTGCCGCCAACCTTCCACCAGAGGCAAGGTGGGGTTCAGTGTCTTGCCCAAGGACATTTAGACATGTGGGCGGGCAAGGCGCACCTGAAATCTTCCGATCAGCGGTCGACCACACTGGTGGCCGTGGTGCAGCGGCAGAGCCCTGTGCAAAGCAGTGAGGTGTACGATGTGGCTACAGAGGGCCATCATAAGGTGGTTTAAATAATGTTTGTCAAAACCAACCTGAATTTGAGCTGAAAGCCCTAAAGAATAGTTGCTAGAGCTTTTAGATCCAAACTGCTAACAAACTGCAACATCGCAGCTGAAAACCTCGCAATTTAAAAAACTGCGGACATTTTGAAGAGGAGATCAGACCAGTGTAAGCAAATATGACGCCGTAATGCTCAAGGGGTATTTGTACTAGGTATCAACCCTAAAAAGAAATTATTTTCTGTTATTACTTTGGGGTCTGAATGAGATTTTATTTCCCTGAAGCACTCCACTTCTTACAAAATAATGAGCCCCTAAGTGACTAATTGTAAAGTCATTCTTTCGGGCAGCTATCCTAAAGGTTGTATGGTCTATAATAGCATGGTAGTTCACAAAGTAAGCTGGTAGGGAAGCAGTTTCAAACAGGAGTTGTACATTAGTCTCCAACACACTTAGTAAAGTCAATTTGGACACTCATAATTCTGAATATCCACTGGCAGAGGCAAATCCAATGTACAGAAAATTGTTAGCATCCTTCCTTCATATAAAAAAGAATGACTTTGGAATACAAAGTCAAACTAGACTTGTGTGAGTTTTATTTTCATCATGCAATCCTTGTCGGGATAGTTCACAGACCAATTTTGTAAAACAGGTACAACACCTTTTTCTTTGGTGGTAGTTTGGTTGAGGTATTCTGCAAAGCGGTTCATGAGGAGGCGATAAAGATGCTGTGCTGATGAGTGTTTATGACATGTAGATTGTTTGGAAAACAGTGAGAAGCAATGTGTGTCACGTTAAAAGCCTGCATTCATCTGATCACATTTCAATGAGTTGTTGTCTCTCAACGTTGCTCCTCCACATCCCATAATCCCCGGCTACAGTGGCCGTTTTGGTCGGCTCCGTGCATGGAGCGTATTCAGACTGAGGAAACTCAAAGTGAACTGGAACTCAATCTGGTCAGAAATTAACCAAGACAACCTTGAAAGATGGGTTGGAGAGTGGTTCCTTGTCCTGGACCAGAATCTGCTTAGGTGTATTCAGACTGAGAATTTGTTCTGGATTAGCGGCTAAAAGAACTTTGGTACTTTAAGTGAACCAAATGTGACCAGTCTAAATACACTGTAAATTAGGACACAAAAATTGGAAGATAATGTGCAATGATACATTTTTTACATTTAAATCACACTAAATTATTATTAATTTATGAAACTTGTTATTATTATCCAAATGCTGTGTTGAAATGAAAATTACGCCAAAACTCAGTGGATCTCCATGCACATCATGCAGCACTCACAGGAATATGAATGACAACATTCCTTTTTGTCTCTGGTTATTGAAACAATCAGTCCTTCTGTTTGACATGTAAGGGGATGCAGAAAGGCAAATATTGTCGTAACACCTTTTGAAGTTCTCACAAAAATGCACTTTGCAGAATGTCAGGCTCTCATTTTAGTTTCATCTCACAATTTAGCCGCAGATGTGCGCCCCACCAACTCATTCACCATTTCTCACTTTCTAAGCCACTTGGCTGGAAACATCCTCGTCACCTCGGCAGTTTTTTTGAAAGATATGCAGAAATGTTTTTGTTGTTCAGAATTATGATTGTATCTGCGAAGGAAATTAAGTGAAAAACAACCAAAATATCAGATGACAAAAAGCACTCTTCCATCATCTAACAGTTATAATACAAATACACTCAAACTGCAACTAGCTGTTTTTCATTTTATGACAAAAAATATAACCTTTTTTGGTAAACATTTGACTTTTTTGTCTTTCAAATCCAGTAAAGCAACCTTAGTATTTGCTCCATCAGCTTCCAATGACATTAAGGCATAAAAGGAGCTGTTTGCAAAGAGACAGCAATTATCTTGTTGGGGTCGAGTGAGGTCACAGTCCCCCATGTACACGCTCTCTAGTGTGAAGTGTTTGCAATCCCAACAAACAGTGGAGTAATGTAACGCTGTAACTGCTTAGTGACAACAAAAGGCCTGTCACAGTGATTAATGACAGGGGAAGTGTCCCAGTGTGCTTCCTGTGTGCGGCACAGGCACAGTGGAGGCAGCTCTGAACGGAGGATAAATGGTGCATGTTAATTTTTGTCTCATTCTACAAGTTAATACCTCCACTAAACTTTGACCTATAGGAAGACCTTTTCTCTTACTTTTGCAAAGCTTGCCTGCTTGAAGTCTGATGTTCTTTGGCCCAGGGTTGCAAAGTTAATATTAAAGCTGCAAACAGCGTTTTATCCCACAGGTACTACCCTACCCCACGCTCGCTGCACCCTTGTGCCCTGTCTTCATTGGCTGAGCGGCTGATACACGCCCCTCACTCTCCCCTTCTGCCCCCACCGCCCTGGTCAGAACTACACAATAATTAATGTGACACATTAATTTAAAAAAAAGAAATTTCAAAATCGCAGCTTTTCTGTTGGTTTTATCTCCAACCCTTTTATTGTTTGGCCATGCGGGGGTGAGGGACAGGTCTATGTAATTTTTGTAATTGAAAAAAGTACACTTTTGTATTTCCTTAGAAACAGCAATTTTTGTTAACCACACCCACATTGCTGACATGTTCTTATCATGTGTCACATCATTTTGTTCAGCTAGGGATTCATGTATCAATTTTACCTAATATTCCAGTAAAAAGATGCGAGCAACAGGGGAATGCTACTTTTGCAAGCTTGCAGTACAACTTCCCAATAATGCTCAAGAAGTTACGAAGCGATAGATCAAAATCCCTAGGACAAGTTTAAATTTGTAAAGGTGTTTTGCTTTGGAAAATTCAAGATAGCAGCCTCTTCCCAAGGTCAGAGGTCAACAAAACCTTAGTTGTAGTAGAACACTTAATCTGGCAGCATGTGAGTGAAATTTCGTGAGGATCACTCGAACAAAAGTTTTCTTTTCCCTTATTGGGCAAAATCATAAAAATCAACTAATTTTTCGAATTGCCAGGAAATGGCCAAGTCCTGTGGCCATCCCATAATAATTTTAAAACTTCCTTTAAATGTCCCCAACACGTGTACTTTAGTTTTGTTAATTCATTCATCTTCTAAGCCGTTTATCCCTTTCGGGGTCACAGGGCTGCTGGAGCCTATCCCGGCCACTTCTGGGCGAAGGCAGGGGACAACCTCTACAAGTCGCCAGTCTGTTACACACTCATGCACACTCACATTCACACCTATGGACAATTTAGAGTAACCAAATTAACCTATGAAGCATGTTTTTGGACGTTGGGAAGAAGCTGGAGACCCCGTAGAAAACCCACGCATACACAGGGAGAACATGAAAACTCCACACAGAAAGGTCCCCCAGTGATGTTCTGGTTCAGGTCCCCCAACCGGGACTTGAAACGCCACCGTGCAGCCTGCTTTAGTTTCAATATATTGATATCTTGAGCCCCACAAGGCATTTTGGTCCCATTCCTCTTTTTACGGTCTCTAACGCGGTAATGTCATCATTTGTTGGGGTGGTTTTTGACTTTGCCCAAAGTTCATTTTCACCAAGTACTTGATGCATGCAAATGTTGGTGAGTTTCTGAGAAAGTGTTTGGTAGCAAAGGTGCAGTGAGAAAGAAGAATTGCGAAAGCAATATACAGGTCATAATACAAGACACTGTCAGCTACGTAACTACCGAGGAGGTCACAGGAGGACACACTTTGCATACCATGATGCTCCTAAAACTTCTGCCTTCATGCCATAAAGTTGGTTTGAAGTCTTCCGTCAATCTGGGGATGGCAAGCTGCTCTTTTGTTTTCTTGTTTTTTTAGGTGAAAAAGTCATGGAGAGGGAAACCATATTGATTAACGTTTCTGATTCTCCCTTCAGGAAGCAAGCGCCAAGCCCAGCTGAGGCAAAAATCACATCAGCGATGGGTGCTAAATTGACAGCTCAACTCCACAGAAAAATCCATTCTTTAAGGTTTATTCCACCTATTTGGATGCACCATGCAGCCCGGCGCAACATGTAGCAGGGAGGAATACAGACAAGGAGGAAAAAGACAAAAACAAAGAACGATGTAGTCACGGTTTGAACCCTACATCGTTAAGTTTTACAAAGAAACACAAAGAAAAAGAAAAGACATTTCAAAGTTCATAAAACTCAACGACTTGTTCTACATATGACCAAAACATTTCAATGTTCTTCAAAACTTTTAGAAAATATTTTAAAGAAAACAGTCTATATTGTCCTATTACATCAGGAGCCATAACCTTAACATAACTATCACTTCAAACATTGTGCATGGACCTGGAAATTGGATTAAATGTTAAAATCCCTAAAGGAGAATGCCTTACAGTAATGAAGTTTAGTTAAAAAGAAATTAAATTAAAATATAAACTGGGGTTCTGTGCACTGCAGTTCTAAAACAGTGAGCCTGCTCACATGTGAAAAAAAAATGGGATATTTGGTAGAATTCAGATATTAGAAAATTGACAAAGCAATTGCAGTCCTGCTTGGTAGTCAGTTACCCGTTTTATTTTTTGACAACTTGATAAGAAAAGATGTAACTTTAAACTTCCTGTTACTTTCAAAACTCCTACAAACTCGCTTTACTTCCTCCACTCCCTTTCAAGTAATTCATTAAACCCCTTTTGAGAAACTTAATATTTAATAGTAATAATATTAAGTAACAATGGAATTATTTACAAATGTATGTGGATTTAAGCATATTTGTATTTATTTACCAATCAATATCACAACTAACTATCATGAGTTTATTTATTATATTGTAGTATTAAACAAACAACGTGCTCAATAAGGAGTGGGTAAAAAAAATATCTTGCATGTTCCCGCCCCTTTTTGCAACACCTTATATTGCACATTTACCCGTCCATAGTTTGATATATGTGTATAGATGTATATTCCTGCTGGGTTTTTTTGTCATGATTGCTAGAAATGAACCATTTCCAAAATCCAAATGTATTGTTTGTTCCCATTTCGTCTTTTCTTGGGTTTCTGGGCAGGCGGACTGTGGCTCCGCCCCCTCACCTATGGATCCTGATGAGCTGTCACAGCTGTCTGCACTTTGCTGGTTAGCCACACAGCATTTAAGGACCTCTCTCTTTGTCTTCATTGTTTTGTTTGTTCTTCATTTCTCACTGCCTAAGACATAAAATATTTGGTTTTGTTTCATGCCTTTCCCCCCAATGCTATGTGTTAATACACTCAGGGGGCTCTGTTACTTCTTTGCTTGTGGTTCTTCCCTGCATCTGGGTTCCCACCTGCTTCCCTGACTGCCACAAAAACCTGTTTGAGGATTTTGGTCTTTTGTTTTGGTCTGTTTTAGTTATGCCACTGAACTGTAAGGAACACTTTTTTTTTTTAATTCCTCTTTCCTATTGTGCCTTCAATGGAAAATTTCACAGCCACCATACATTCAAAAACTTACCATAATTTGCATGCACCAAGTAGCAGGTGGAAAAAGTAATTTAATGAATATATAAAACATAATGAACGAAAGCCCACCCACCACTCCAAAAGAAAATAAAAAATGTCATCACAGTGATAGAAATTGTCACAAAAAAGGTTTAAAAAAAATAGGCCGGACCAAAATCTCTTGTGGGACTCAAAATTATTTCTAAATCCTCCGATAAAACCACAATATACGTGTCAGGATAATCCAAGAGAATTAATATGTATTAAAATGTTGTGTGCGTACGGAGCCCGTGTCCTGACATTAAGATATAAAAATATATCTTGTTCCCACAGATTAATATCTTGTTCCCACAGATTATTATCTCGTTCGCACGAAATACTATTCCGTTCCCACAAGATGCTATTGCGTTCCCACAAGATACTATTGCGTTCCCTAAAAAAAAATACTATTCCGATCCCTCGAAATTATAAACGCGTTCGAACGCAATAATTAATCCGTTCGAACGCAATAAATATTCACGTCATAAGTCATTCACGCGGATATGCTCTCTGTACGCCGGCGAAAGCCGCTTTCAGCGGTAACTTCCGTGTCTCTGTGACCCATATTCGTTCAAAAAAGGAACATGAAAAACAAAAATGATCACTTTATTACCGTCTCAATGAATATAAGAAAAATATCAAAAGATTTATGATAACTAAGCTGCTTTGTCATGGCCGCTAAGCATGCTGGGAAACGTGACGCACTGCTATTGTTGTTATGCTATGAGCTAAAGGTAAGTGCTTTAGGCGAAGCAGCCAGCTTAATATGATATCTTTCAGATTTTCATCGAAACAATAACAGATCGACCATTCTTGCTTTTATTTTTACCCCTATTGATTGCTCACAGAGACATGGAAGTACCGGCAGGAAGCGGTTTTTGCAGCAAGATGACTGAGGGCGTACCAGATCATCATGTGAATGAACGTGAATACGATGGATGCTTTTGTGCTTTTTAAAATAAATAAATCTGTTCTCTAAATATCCTCCGTGTCTTCAATGCATTGTAATGAGACACACACAGACAGAAATGTGAAGGTATCTGCTGTAAATCTATGACGTAAATTAATAACAGGATATGATCGGCTAGTCAGTTAGCATGTAGCCTAATAGCCTTCGAATGTAAAGATACTGACTGCTAAAGTTAATAAAAGAAAAGTCCTGAATATTATTCCTATTCGACCCTAAACTACAATATCAGCTGTCTGACAACAGACCAGCCAAATGCCGGCATACATCAAAGAGCTCTGCGGCGGCGCTAGTAGTAGCCTAGCAGGAGCTATCGTATGACAAAGCAGCCTAGTTATCATAAATCTTTTGATATTTTTCTTATATTCATTGAGGCGGTAATAAAGTGATCATTTTTGTTTTTCATGTTCCTTTTTTGAACGAATATGGGTCACAGAGACACAGAAGTTGAAAGCGGCTTTTGCCGGCGTACAGAGAGCATATGACGTGAATAATTATTGCGTTCGAACGGATTAATTATTGCGTTCGAACGACATAATTATTGCATTCGCACGAGTTAATCATTTCGAGGGGAACGGAATAGTATTTTGAGGGAACGGAATAGTATTTTGAGGGAACGCAATAGTATCTTGTGGGAACGCAATAGTATCTTGTGGGAACGGAATAGTATTTCGTGCGAACGAGATAATCTGTGGGAACAAGATATTAATCTGTGGGAACAAGATATATTTTTATATCTTAATGTCAGGACACGGGCTCCGTAGTGTCGGAATTTCCTCACTACAACAATTGAGTCTTAAGAGAACAGGACTTTTGATTCAAGCAAAAGGTCTCATTTTCTTTCTTGTAACAAATACTTGTATCAGTAAAGTTGTTCAAAAGCCAAATAATGTCTCGTTGAGTGGAATTTGTGTCTTTTTCAAAAATGAGAGATCTTGGTAGGACCATATGTCTTGTAGGACGGAGTAATAGGGCCACCAAATGGGAGATGCATCGAAGTCTAAATTTTCATAAATGTTAACACAGCTCTGCTAGTTTTGTCCACCGTGCCAAGAATTAAGAGCAAGTTCTTTGTCAATTGTCATGTTTGCTTCAGTGTCCTGCCAGCGCTGTCAAGAAACAGAACTGTGGGACAAAAGCAACACATTCCTCCGCATTAGAAAAAATCCTGCAGAGAAGCACTTGACTTGAACAGAGCTCTGCGTGGCAGCAGCAGCAGCATCGGTAGCCATGCTAACAAGGCCAGAGCTCTGTTCAAAGTCCTCTGGCTAGGAGCTGGAACAGCGTCCTCTGCCTGAATGCAGGAGACAACCACATGGGAAGTGAACTGTCTTGTATCTTCCCAGACGGTCTCATTATCCAAGTAATGAATCTCTCCTTCTTGCACACATTTTCAGTCGCAGACACTTGCTTTTTGTCGTCTCGTATGAGCACATCAAATATAGGAGAATGGTGGGAGAGAAAAAACAGCAAAAAGCATGAGGAGAAAAAGTTTTTCCTAAACGTGTTTTTTCCCTCCTGATTAAAGATGGAGGTGTTTTTCTCTACCAGGTTGATTGCTGTTTGTTTGTTTTTTCCCTTTAAAAGAAACAATTTTGGGGCAAACATACCCGCAAGCGAGACTGGTTAATCCTGTACTTCAGTTTAAGCGAAAGCCAGTTTCTTTGTGCAAATTTATTCTGAAAGTTGTGCGTCCCCCCCTCTGCAGTTGGTGCTTGGCCACTGATTTTCTCTTGGCAGCGGTACCGGCGGACGGCGGCTTCGGAACATTCAAAGAACTCATAAACATCCTGCGCTGTAACACCGTGCCAGCATGCAGTGATCCTCGCCCTCATCACGCTGCGTGTCTAAGTTGTTGTTCATTACAGCTCATGTGTGAAACTGAAAACTGCGCACTGATCCACACAACAGTGCCCCTGCCCCTTTAATTGCCCCCTGCAAACACCAGGGACACTTTTTTTTGTATTCTTTTTCTTTTTTAATGAAAGTCAAACGTCTTTTGTTTTTGATCACTACTCGAACGGAGATCATGGTGGCAGGAGAAAATCAGGAAGCTCAACATAAACATGCTGAAAGTAAACCACACATTTGATAACTGAAAAACAATATACAGATAGGACTGTGATATATTACATCATTCAATCTACATCATAGTAGATGGACATTGCTAACATGTCAAACATGTCTAATGGTCAGAATTACAAATTTGCTCAATTTGTGTGTACGACCTCTCCCCACCCTCATTTTTGACTTCGTATGTCTTTTCTTGGGGTCATTTTTAGTACCTCAATTTCAAAGAAAAAAAGGAGGAACACTGACGTGAAGTTATGGAGATTTTAAAAGCTCGCTTCGAGAACAGAAACGTCTGTAAACGCGCATTTTAGGCTTTCCCGTTCAAAACTCTCGTTTACGTGTCTTATTGAGCACCATAAGATATGGCCACTTCTGGGCTCTATGTATAAAACCTGCATCCATCAAACACACAATGAAAGTTAAACTAGGTCAAACTTTGACCAATCAGAGAGTCTGATTTGGTAGCTACGTATTGGTAGCGTCCCTTTTAATTCAAGGAAGTGATTTGAAAAGTGATCATGGAGGAGAAATGAATAATAACAGTTTATGCCCAACCAAAATTGTATGACTAACGGTTTAAAAAATCAGAATATAGCTGTGACATTTCACACCAAACCTCTTCCTTGTAATACATGGGGTTGTACCGGGTAGCGACAGACCAGTGGGACCACTGTATGCTAAACGTGCATTTAACGACTTGATTGGGCGTCGCACGCCCAATGTAACGTAGCATTAACAGGTTAAAGATGCAATTAATGGCAAATGATGAGTTTTGGCTTGTTGGAGATAGTCTGGTAGTGATACTGAACTCCTTGAAAACAGCTACAGTCTGTTGGCCCATAAGACAGACACAGCTGTATCCTATTTCACTAAAAAACTTTGCCAATTTTCCCTTGATCTGGAACCAGTGGCCCTCCCTGTCAACTTTTCATTTACAGAAGGGTTGCACAGTTTTTAGAAAGAGCTGGGGGCCACATATTATTAACTTTATGAACAGGTGCTGCAGGCCGGTGTAAATTTGAATGCAGGCTAGATTTGGACATGGCCTACAATGTAATTCACTCATGTAACTTTTCACCAGACACTTATGTCATTCAAAATTACCCTCTGGGTTTTTATTTTTATTTTTAAAGCTGAAAACAAAACAGAAAACCTGGATGTTAAGGAGTTAAAACACGCTGAATAAAGGTATGAAGAGAAAAAACACAGAGGTACTCGAAACTTTCCTAAATTTGCTTGCTCACAAATGTGTGTGTGAGTTTGCACAGTGTGGGTGTTCCTAATCTAAACTGAAGGCCCACAGCTCTGTCGATCTCACACTGTTCAGGAGAGGCTTATCTGGAACTCCAGCTTCGCTGTAGCGCAGACACTTCTCACACACACACACCGACACCTCCAGCTCCCACCACGTCTCCTCAAAGACAGCGGAGCAAGCAGACAGTGGAATGAGGGCAGGGCATCGATGCATGGACAAAGCCAGGCAAAGATGTCATGAGAGAAATGATGTGAGAGTCCAGACATTTTTTTCTGAAAAAAGGACGAACCCTCCCCATGGAGGAGCTCTGACTTTCTGCTCTCCCCTCCTGACTCCTCTGTTCCCTCCTGTCTCTTGCTTTTTTGCTCAGTTTTCCTCCACTCTCCTCTCTTTGACACCTCGCGTCTCTGCCCCAGCATCCTCCAGCTTAACCCCGTCTTCTTCCCCTCAGCCCTCTCAGCCTCGCCGATCCTCCTCCATCATCCGCTCCTCGACCTGTCCCTCACCCTCTGCCTTTTTTTTTTTTTTTTACTTTTACCTCCTCTTTCATACTGTCATCCTGGAAGGCTTACGCCGTCCTGCCTCCCTGTCTCAGCACACAAACGCCGCCATTCAGCGGATTAAAGAGCGAATTTGTTGACTACGCCAGAAACCATTTCCATGCCTCTTGATCACAAAGTGAAGCCCTGACTACAGAGGTTGGGAAGAAAGAGAGGCACGTTACAGCATCATTGCTGTTATTGATGACATACATATAAATATCTACCCTCTAAATACGCTTTGATTCGGTGCTGGCTTAAGATTGAACCCAGTTCATTAGTTCAGCTTATGTAAGTATGCTAAGGAGGCTCTGATTTTTTTTTTTTATTGGCCTCATTACACTATGGAGTACTGATAAAAGAAGAAGTTATGCAAGAAGGGACGCAGCTTTACATTTGTCCCTCATAACAATGAGCTCAGCGGGCAGCAGCACCAGGACGCCCGGACCCTGACACAGAGTAAGACATACACAAACGGGCTCAATGCAAAATTTGCGAGTCTCCATGTGGGGAGGCTCTTTTCTCTCTGTTTTTTTCCCATCTTCGCCAAAGCTGAAATTTCATGCAGGGGAAAAAAAAAGCAACATGGGGGGGGGGGGGGGCGGTATTGGAGGGTGATTCTGAGTGCAACGCTGTATTATCTCTACTCGTGTCTTATATGAGAGCCCTGGGACATGGAGTGTGTGAGTTTGTGTGTTTTTGGAGTCTCTCCTGAAACATTTCATTCGGCGTTTGTTCCCATTCCAGCGTGTCAGCAAACACTGTGAAACTGAGTGTGTGGATTTGGGGAAGTGCAATGCTTTGCAGTTTGGATCAACAGCCAGCGGAGAAAACAAGTGTGTAGAGCTACACTGAGTCCAGCAAATGAAACACCTTTGAAAGAGTTTGGACTATGAGGACTGCAGTTTAACAGGAACTTTGTGTCTGAGTAAGGGTCCAAGAGCAGACATTATTAAGAAATTACATTGATAGTTTTTAAAGACCCAATCTGATAAAAAAAATTGTTTTTAAAATGGTATTGTGGCATTTTTGTCAAGATGGAGGACATCTATAAAGAAAATTAGCTTAAATTGCATTTCTGAGTAGAGATTTTGTTGTGTATCAGTAAAAATGCAGTATTACACACTATTTATACACTATTTATGAAGTTGAAGATACATTTGGCTGGCCACAAGCTCCCTGCTTCGCTCCATTCTGATGCATTCACTTGTAGACAACTAAGCTGCATTCACACCAGCTGTGATGGCTCGCATTCAAGTCACCTCTTTCAATGAAAATTCTATGCAAATGCAATCAGACCAGAATTCAGGCTTCCACATCCCAAACGCTCATGATCGGGCATCGCTACACACATTTTTAAGTTCGCTCTCAGGCACTACATTGAAAAATCGGGCAATATTTGCGCGCTTAAAGTTCAACCAGTTAAACGTTTGCGGCTGCATTGCAACAACGCAGCACTGTGACCAATCAGGGACTCAGATTTGGTAGTGATGTGAGGGTAGCATTTTTTTCAAAACACACCAAGCACCAACTGTTGTAAACACGATCACTAAAGTGAAATTAATAATTATTGTACTACATTTGAACCTTACCGTAATGATAAACAACCAGTAAACTTGTTGCTTTATGCTGCTTTGTGGTCTTATCCCCCCCCCCCCCCCTATTATCACCCTCTTACCCCCCCCCCTCTCTCTCTAAAATCCCTCTCTCTTCTTCCCTTCTTTCCTTTTCCGTCCGGTCCAACACCAAAGATTTTCAAACAGGATTGAAATTAATAAAGTTTGGCCTCAATTACAAAAGGGGTTTATTCAGACATACCTTTGGTTTGTCTGAAGATTAATAACCCTTCTTGTTAAAGTAAAATATGTCCAACACAAGAGGCCCTCAGCTCTCATCTGCCGCCCAGCTGTTGGACAGGACAAGTTAAAAAAAAATAATAAGAATAATTATTATTATTTTTGTGCCTGGCCAAATTAATTAGACACCGAGACGAGGATTTATGGGAACAGAGCTGTGAAAACCTACCCACGAAAACAAGTGGGTCTTCACATTGTGACCTCACAAAGTCAGGAACAGCCCCTTCCAGAAAGAGTCTGAGCTACCACCACCACTCACGGGTGAACACACACTTCCTCCATGGAGGTACCAGTGATTGGTTAAACACCTTCATTTATATGCACAATATTCACATCCTTTTTGCAAAAGTTCAGATGTTGTTTATTTTCTTGGGCCATTGACATCGTGAAATGGGTGGCACCAACACGGAGGAAATGGCGGTGCCTCAGAGATTGTGTCGGCTTACTTCAGGGTAGGAAAATGAACTCTCATTTAATAAAAAATGAGCTCTTATTTCATAAAAAATCATTCTTTAGTGTACCAAAAGTAATATATTATCATATATACTGTATATGGATAGAGTTTACTCTGAAGTGCCTAAGAAAAGCATGACATAGGCCCTTTAAGGAAAACCTGTAATCTTTGGTAAAAACGTGTTTTGTTTGCATCAAGAAGACGTCAGTCTGAGAAATTCTTGCGCTGAAACGCTGCTCTAATCAGTTTTTAAGACAGTCTGCTGATCTGGCGTTCAGTATTTTTGTGGACCTCGTCCTTGAACAGATTGGCTCTGTCAACCGTGACCCTCAAGCACAAAATGGAAACTGCTTCTAACTAAACGGTGTCAGAAATAATCTCTTTACAGAATGAGCTTTTAATCAGAAGAGGATGATATTTAATAAATTATAAATCATATCCAGAGTTGTTACAGAGTTTTGCACTGTTTTGGAAATAGTACCAAGAAGGCTCAAAAAGCATAAAAATTCAATTGTTTTCTTGTACGTGAATATGAAATAAAATACCCCAAAATCTTCACTTGCTCAATGCCTTAATCAAGTAGCTTTAAATGCACAGATGCCTTGCTTTTGTTCATTTGTTTCTGAACCCCCCAGGTCAGCTATCTGCTGACAGCTACAGTATGGTGAAACTTGGGAGAACTGCCTGTTTTTACAGGAAAACGGTGACCTTTAAATCGTCTCATCATGCTCCCCGGGTGTTCCTGGTAAAACAGCTGTTATGGGGCTCAAAGCCACATGGCGCCACCAGCATCACAACTCGGCGTCCTGTTCCGCTTGAAAATCCCCCATGCAACCTTTTTCAGGAAACGACAGGATTTTGCATATTTCAGAGGATGACAGGAACCATCTATTCTGCCTGCTGGTATGAAATGAACTTCTTTTGGTTGAGAAAAAAAATGGCAGCTTGAGAACTGGGTCACTCGACTGGTTTTAAAGGAATTAAACAAAAACTCTCTTTTCCCAGCCAGTGTAATGTGGTTTCATTGTAAACTTTGGACTCTCAGAAACAGCAACACTAAGGATTGGAGTCAGGAGCAAAAGGAAGTTTACTCTGCTAAGTTATGTTTTTACACATTTGTCACACCTAAATAATTAAAATAACAAAAACAATTCATTACAAGAGCCAGTGTGGGTGTTGTTACTGTATCAACAGTACAGTCGTCCCTTATAATAATTCGGTTCACCTTTCACTGTCTCGCTGTTTTGCAGATTTTTTTAGTGCAGTTTTGCTTTTTGTACACCCCGATTGGTTTTAGACCACTGTCAATCAATCTCCTCCATGCTATGTGCCAAATTATAAATCTTTTGTGTAATTCTACTATACTGGACTTACTTTACTACACTGGACTTACTTTACTACACTGAACTTATCGTTCTTTACCATGATAACGTTAAAGGAGAATCTTTTATCAATTTATTTTCAGGAACACATTGGAATATTTGCTCAAAACTGTATTTTTAAAGTTGCTTAGTCAGAAGTTCAGACTTTAGTCCATTTGAGTCATGTAGTTTTATGACTTTAAACACCCATTTATGCTGGAAATCCCTTCAGAGTTTTTAAAGTCCACTTTTACAAAAAACTGAAGAAATTTCATCCACTGGAATAAATGAATTATGTAACTATTTTTTGGAGTAAATCAAAAAGTAGAACAATTTTGGTAAGCATTGATATTTTAAGAACAGTAAAGATCTAAAGGCTTGGCAAATGTTTATTCGCCACCGTTTCTCATTTTGTCTTTCATTCTTTTTAATGCAACGTTGTGATAAATTAAACAGCGTCTTACTAATTTGGCCCCATTTTAGGCTCACATGCCCAATCATTTTAGTGAAACAAAAACTGTGTTTTATTGCCATAAAATTCCTTGTGAATCTATTTATTTTTAACTGAGGCTCAAAGAAAGTACACTTATTTTTAGCTTAAACCGTCTTTAAAATTTAATTTCTCCCTTGTTCTTCCAAAAATATGAGTTGTGAGTTTCACTCAAAAGTCTGACGTGTTTATAACGGAACCTTGGAGTCTGTCCTATACTCCATCACTGACTTTGAAATTAGTTTAAAAGGAACTGTTTGTAGGCACAGGAAGGAGCGATCTGGGATGGCGTGTTGGTGGGGCATTTGTTCAGCTCCAAGGGGAATGTGGGGCAGGTTCAGGAAGTAGTCTCTTGGGGGACCACAACATACAGCTGTGGTGAGTTTCTAATTAATGTAAGATCCTGCTGGGACTCGAGGAAACCTTGCAGGAGCTGTCAGACTGCAGAGAATGAGGCTAATATTGCATCCAAAACAAACCAATCCAAACACGAACAACGCTTGTTGCTCACTTTCGAGGTTGTCTGTATTGTGTCTGTCCAGGAAGGCACCCTAAGTCGTGAAAGCCTTGTTAAAGCTTGTACCGAACAGGATTCCCAGAAGAGGACATAAAAAAGAACCAAAAACACCATCTGCTGTTGGTGGCAGAGAGCTAGCTGGTGGTAAAGAGATCGCTGCCAGACACTATGAGCGGTCGAGCAGGGGTTTCAACAGCCAGATCTACTGTGGTGTTTCCAAGAGGACTTTCTTGGTCAAGGACAAATGCATTACATCCTCACTCCCACTTTCCACCCATCAGCAATGATCTGGATACTGCCAACTGTCAGCCACTAGCTAGCACTCTTCAAAATGTTTGGAGGTACAGCAGCTTCCCATTACCAGCCTTGTGAAGGTATGGGCAGTAGCACCAACTGTATCAATTAGTGTCAGAAATATTTTCTCCCCTTGTTCGACCTTGATTCTTTTTTTTTGTTTTGGTCCTGTCTAGAAGCTGAGTGAACAGATAAGAGCTTTGGGCCTGAATTTGTGATGAAAAGATTTTACTGTACAACAGGGGGTTATGCTGCTACAGAATGCACAAGGTTTATATTTGTATAAATCCCTTCCAAAGAGATACTTCTCAAGACCTACCATCAAAGATTCTAGCAATATGCTTAAAAGTTGGAAAATATTTCTTTCATCAAGTCTCCTTGGGTGAGAAGGGCAAAGGCTGTGATAACTGTGATAACTAAAAAGAAAAGTTAAAAATAAAACTCAAGCATCCTGTCAAATAAGTTTCGAGGGGCATCTAAGATTCCACTGATTTACACGACTCAATTTTGCAGTTAATGTATCAGAGAGCCAAATGGTGTACCATCCGATCAACCACCAGGCAAATGCAGAAATACCAACTACCTGAAATATCATGGTATTCTATTATGTTGATTTTGAAGCAACACAGTCCTTTTGCGCAGGAATTTGAAGAAAGTGTTGTGCAGGGACTGTTCCTGATCCTCTGCCATGTTGGAATCACCAAACAGATTATGACTGACAAAGGCACCTGGCCATGCACACATAAAGGACTTTATGGGTTGCTAAAAATGTAGTCTATTTTGAAAAGTTTACAGACCATTAAAAACACGAGTTAGATAAGCATTTGGGATTGTAAATTACCTTGTTGTCTTTGAAATTCTGGAAGTAGAGTTTCTCCCAGACAACATTTGCATTGCACCCTTTTTGTCCACACTACTCACTTGTTCACTTTTTGGTATATCCTCCCAGGGGTCGCCACAGTGAGTCACAGCGCTGGTCTGGCAGAGACCTCTACATCAGAGGCATGACAAAAACCTGGATTTTATCCAGGCTGGAGACTGGCATAGTGACTACATAGTTAGGCAGTAGCACGAAGGGTCTTGTCCAAGGACCCACACTGGATGAAGCTCTTCGCACCCCCTGGAAATTGAACCCTGAAACCAACTAGTGTGAAATATTTCATTCTATCATGCAAAGTATTTGTGCAAAGGTAAGCTAATACCTATTCTCGAGGGATTGTTTATGTTCTTTTAAAATGGATGATGGAATGTAAAAAGGAGGGAGAGTGTTATCCCCAGTTATCCCCACACCAAGACCCCCGCCGTGGCAGCAGCGGCAGCTAGAACCCCCACGAACACCCATACAGTAGTAGATAGAGAACAACCGCCCCCCGGGCGATCACATCCGCCACCCAGGCCAGGGCCAGCAAGACCGCCATGGGGGCCCCCAAAGCCAGAGAGCAGGGAGGTATGGGGGGACAGAGAGTGCAAGCTCCAGCCCAACCAGGAGAGCCCCCCGCCGCGCCGGGGCCCTGCCCCAGAAGAGCACCCACAGCCCCAGACGAGCACCTCACCACCACCCAGGAGTTCTGGGCATACCACCCCAACCCCAGATACGAGCCAGGACCCCCCCAAGGGATACCCGCCCCATGCTCCTGGCAGCCACCCACCCGGCCCACAGTTGGTCCAGGAAGGAGCAAGGTAGGGGCCAGCCATCCCCGCCCAGGAGGAGAACACCCAGGGGAAGAGGGGGTCCACAAGAATTGTTGTAAACATGGCCCAACCAGGCTTGCCCACTGTTGGAAATTTGGCCAGGCCCAGCGCTCAGGGGCAAGGACCAGAACCCACACCACAGGGACACGGACACCCCCAGGCTCATATGTGATGTGATCCTCGGATCTTGATCTTCCCACAGAACTCAGGGATCCCTCTCCCTGCGTGGAGAGAGGGCTGCTGAGCCCAGGAACCCAGCACCAAGGGACACGGCTGCTGTCGCCCAGGGCCTGGTACCCCCCTCCAGGGATGGGGTAGGGAACAGATGGCCCGAAGTCCCACCTCAGATGTGAAATGCATGTGTGTGTGTTTGTAAGGGTGTGTGTGCATGTATGTGAGTTTCTGTTGGAGTGTATATTTTGAGGGGTAATGGGTGTGTGTACTAAGGAGATGCAATTAAAGTTGGCGGGTAGGGTACTGAGAGTACATCTCCTGATTACTCCCAGTGATGTCCCATCACCCTCCCCACCAAGGCGCCCTAAATGTCTATGGTGCAGTTAAAATTGTCAGGTAGGGGGCTGAAAGGACATCTGCTGCTTGCTGGCAGTGATGTCCAAACACCCCCCCCCCCTACAAAGGGCCCTACATATCCAAGGTGCAATTAAAACCGAGAAGGGGGGGACCTATTCCATACGGCAACCATGGGAGGGGGATTATATGAGGAAGAGGGTCAGTCTGGGACAGCTGGTAGACTGTCTCCCAGTCGTCAAACAGCCGCCAACCCCAGCACAGGCATAAGACCACCCCCCCAAGTCAAGCCAGACTACCACTCAACCTCCTAACCACACACCCCCCACACCCAAGCCCGTAATACCGTGCATCCCTTCAGCCCGCCCCACCTAGGCACCGGACCCGACCCCCAACAAGCGGAGTCCCCACTGCCCCCCACCGGGCACCGGAAGGCCCTGAACCCCACCCTCAACCCACGGCAGACAGACAAGGAGCAGCGACGACCAGGACCCCCACCCCCTAAGTCATGGAGTTGGCTATGGGAGACCAGAGAGTCTGAATTCTTTCAAAGTTATTTGAACTTTGGGCTGACATTTTTTCCAAGCTGATATGATCAAACAGTAGATTTCTGTATAGAATTACATTAATATTTTTCTAGTTTTTCCAGTGAATTAAAATTGTTTTTTTAGCAATACAAAGAGTTATGAAACTGATAGATACTAATCCTACTTCTATATCGTTGGCACTCAATATAGAAACCTTAAGCCAGACGGATAGATCGGTACATACCTGTTGCCAGAGAACCTGGACAGGTGTGCAGAACCACAGTGCATGTCGTGTAGATTACTATCACAGTGCTAGCATATGTCTGAGTTACTGAGACCCATCTTGAACATCCTCTGTCCAGTGTAGAAATTCTGAGAAGAGTTTTGAATTGGATTAGCTGCAAGTTTGGACTTTTTGTCAGTTTAAAGGTTTTTAGACAGATTTCTGACCAGAAGCTTTCATCTGTGCTGATGCTCAAATTTGCATCCCATTTTGTTATTGGAAGTGAAATGTTATTATCTAGGTTGCATAAGAGTTTGTATATTTTGGAGAGAGTTTTATTCATTAAAAAATTAATCAAAGGGGCAACTACTTCTGGTGGCTTTGAATCGCTGTCTCTGTATTTAAACTTTTTTTTTAGTAATAATAGATTAAGTTGCTGATATTCCAAGAGGTTATTTATTCCATGTTTGTCTTAATGTTCTGGGGAGTTATGAATCTTCTATCAATAAATAAGTGCTCTGGTAGTGTTACGCCCCCTGCTTGCCAAACTGGGAAGTGAATCATTTTTTTTGTTTATAAGGATGTCTGGGTTGTTCAAGATGGGTGTAGTTTTGCACAGTTGAATTGACGAGTTTGATATTTTGAGAATTTCCCACCAGGCTGTTAAAGTAGCGTTTATATTAATACTTTGGACACAGTCCTGTTTTTTAACTGTTTGGTAAATGGTAGATCTGACAGGTTGAGCTTTCCACATAACACCTGTTCCAAGTCTAACCATGAGTTGGTTTCCGGATTTTTTTATTTAACCATTTTAAGATGTATTGTAATCTATTTGCAAGAAAGTATTTGTGGAAGTTAGGTCATTCTAAGGCTCCGCAGCTTTTTGCAGATTTTAAATTTTTTAGACTAATTCTTGCAGGTTTATTGTTTCATAAAAAGCTTCATATGGATGAGTCTAATGTTTTGAACCATTTTAGTGGAGGTTGTGGGGATTATCGAGAAGAAAGAATTATATTAAGGCAAATTTTTCATTTTTACTGTGGCTACCTTGCCTATGAGGGACAGAGGCAGGTTGACACAGCGGGTTAAGTCGTCCTGTTTGCTTTTTAGTAATGAGGTGTAATGAGATGAATGGTGACTATTGACGACATCATCAATTGGTGGAAAAATCTGGATTTGAAGACACATTTATAAATGTACGGGTAGGGAGAAGCCGTAGGGGTAGGTAAGCAATCCCAATTCAGCATCCTGGTATCTGGACTCATGGTTTTCTCTTCCTAAAATATTTCGCTACTCTTCCAAGTAGCTTTATCAGTCTTTTCCAAACACATTTGTGAACTCCAGATGACTTTTAGCCCAGATTTCACCCACAGTTATTGCAGCAGTTGTTCATTTATCAATTCGGTCTGTTTTGAAGTGAAAAACTTCAATAGTTCATACATTCACACAGTTATTTGTGTTGAATGTGTTTTTTTGCTGTTTTGAAAGATATCAAGCCTTCTATATTTCAAATCTCTGCAAAGAAACAGATGTTTCCTGCAAATTAATTTAAGAATTCACATCAGATTCATTAGTTTATTTAGTGCTTTTACTGCTACAGACCACCTCAAAGTGCTATTCATAAATAAATAAATATATAAATAAATAATAAAAGATAGTGGTAAAAAATAGTAATCATAATAAAGATCAATAACATACATACACATTCTACAAAAATAGTCCATAAAATCTAAATGAGGAAAACTTGAAGGAAATGAAAATTCTGTTTAAAAGCTTAGCTAAAAAGATGAGTTTTGAGTTTTATTTCTTAAAAACCTCCACAGTTGGTGAAACCCTCAAATCCTTAGGCAGGTGGCTCCACAGGGGAGGCCCACAGTGCTAGAATGTGGCCTTGGGACCATAAGCAGACCTGTGGGGCCTCTGGGAGGGTCATAAACTAAAAGTAATTCTGATAAAAATGAAGGTCCAATTCAAGCAGCAAAAAAAGCAGGGTTTTCTGGAAAACCGACAGGAGGCCGGGCCTCAAGCCTGTTTGATGCAACCTGGACTAATGGAAGAATCTTAAAGCTGACAGGAAGCCAAATAAGGCAAAGGCTGAAGTAAAAACTTCTTTCTTAAAAAAAATGCAAATTCAAATACGTATTTTTAGTTGTTTTTTTTTACTTCAATTGACATTTTAATGGAAGCCCCTTTTCTGCAGAAGCTTTGCTATGGTGTCCCTCTTGTTCTTCATAAGTCTAAAATTTCCAGAGTAAACATTGACCTTGCTCTGAATCTCAACCCCTACCTTCTCTTGGACAAGCAATTACTTAAATTACATCTCCAGCAGGAAATTCCACCTCCTGGTAAGAATCTCATTCCAATGTAGTGATTATTGAAGTCATGCTGTGCTGAAATTAATTTTAAAAGGAAGTTCTGATGAAGTCCAAACTTCAAAACTGATGTTCATTTATCATTAATCCTTTCATTCTTCCAAATTGTGTTTTTAGGAAAGTTTTGGAAAATGGAAGCAGCTGAAAGTCCAGTCTGAAGGTGTCCCCCGCTGTTGCTTTGTCATGGTTGTGTTTTGCCTTACTCGAGTGCAAATACTGCACGGGCGTGTGCGTGCGTGGCAGTGGTAGCGTGAGCAAACGTGCATGTTCTCTGAGCTTCCGTGACTTGCAGGGATGCTCCCCTGCTGTGCTGCTGAGTGCCTCCCCTTCAGACGCATTAAAATAAGATGAGTGTGTGTCTGTGTGTGTGTGTGTTTGTGTTAAATTCCAAGTAAGGAAAAGAGGCAGGGAAAGAACAGAGTTAAAGGAGAGATTAAAGGATTGCAAACACACGAGGTGGTACCCTGCGCTGGAGCGGCACACATGCAGGCCTGCATCATTGTGTGTATCCATGGGCATTTGCGTGCATGGACAGATGTATGTGTGCGAGTCCCAGTGGGCCATTAAACTAAGATGAGTGCCGTGTTGGATAGCAGAGAGAGGGGGAGATAGCAGGAGAAAGAGGGAGGACGAGGAGCTGTGTACATGGTGGGTAATTGGCTCTTAAGTGCAGCACGTGTCTTTCCCCAAGAGCCTCTCCTCCACGCTCCTCTGGCGGCTGCTGTTCGCCGGTCACAAAACTCTGCCCACTTATCTCCACAGCCAGCAATCGCTACAACCTCAAAACACACACCCTTCATCACTCGCTTACATGTTTTCTTCATCTGCTTTCTCTATTTGCTCTTACCCCTCACTGATACTAATAGATTCACCAGGGAGAGCAGCGAGACGCGTGATGCAAAAGCAATACTTATTTAAAGAGCAGAACACTGGCTTCTTCACTCACCCATGTTTATGTACATGGCTCCTAATATATATATAAATGTGTGTATGTATGTATGTGTGTATGTGTTTTGCATAAAAAGCAGAGCTTTATTCAAACATGCACTGGAGTTTATATCAGAGGCACAGTGGAGTTTAATCCCATATTGAAAGGAGAAGCTGAGTGCAGGGTCAGAGGTCAATAGGTCAGCACAGGAAATGCTTTGATTTTTTAAAACACATCCTCCTAAAGATCAAGACTGTGATCTGTTTTTTTCTGTACAGAATTTTAACTGTTAAAGCCCCACTCTGAAAATGCAGTTTTTGGCTTTTTTAACATTTTTTGTGGCATCTTTCAGATCACGGAAGACTTGTATATTAAAAAAAAACTACATTTCTGAATATTTAGTTATTCAAATCCTTGTGGATCAGGAGCAGACGAAAAAATGCAGTTTGAAAATGAGTTTATTTTATGAAACAATGCTGGGTGGGCCACAAGATTCCTTCTCCACTCTGCACCGCAATGGGGAGGGGAAGGGGGCGGAGCAACAGTCCCACCCACAACTCTAAGAACTCTTATTTCTAATATACTACTGCTGCTCTGCACTAACTATGTCCTGTAAAACGACATATGTTTTGTTTTTGTTTTGTTTTTTTTGCAAAAGCGGCATAATCAGAACTAAACGACCACTGAAAACGCTTTGAAAATAGCTTTAACATTTGATTATTGAGTGAATAGTTTATTATTCAATTTCACAAAACACATTATTTCAGCCATATATGTGCTTCTTTAAATGCTTCTTTTTTATTTATTTACAATTTTGTAGTTTCCAAAGATTTTTCTTAATCTTCACAATAAGTCATTTTTCTTTTACCAGTCTTGAATTTTCTTCATGCAATAATTGCATGTATATGCATATATATATATATATATATATATATAAAGCCCCTCTCACCCTCCGCGGGTGGTTTCTCCTCCAAGCTCGGGTCCTCTACCAGAGGTCTGGGAGCTTGAGGGTCCTGTGCAGTATCTTAGATGTTCCTAGCACTGCGCTTTTCTGGTCTGAGAGGTCTGAGGTCTTTCCAGGTATCTGTTGTAGCCACTCCTCCAGCTTGGAGGTTACTGCCCCGAGTGCTCCAATTACCACAGGCACCACTTTCACCTTCACTTTCCAGGCTTTCTCCAGTTCTTCTCTGAGTCCCTGGTATTTCTCCAGTTTCTCATGTTCCTTCTTCCTGATGTTCCCATCAATTGGCACTGCCACATCCACCACAACGGCTTTCCTCTGTTCTTTATCCACCACTACAATGTCTGGTTGTTCCTGAGCTGCCAGGATGAGCGCTTCGGTGCTGTCCTGTAGGCCAGCCCTTTCTAGCCATTGGTAGGACTTCTTGATATCAGCCACTTCAGTTATGGTCCGGTGGTACATCCCATGCAAGGGTTTGTCCTCCCATGAGGATCTGTCCTCCAGCACTGTATCCTCTGCTCTCCATTGCATGAGACATTCCCTGAGCACACTGTCAGTTGGGGCCTTGAGCCTTTTTGTATTCATGCATCTTGGATGTTTCATCCTGGATAGTGGCTTCTACGCTCACTAGTCCTCGGCCTCCTTCCTTCCGGCTAGCATACAGTCTCAGGGTGCTGGATTTGGGATGGAACCCTCCATGCATGGTGAGGAGCTTTCGTGTTTTAACATCCGTGGTCTGTATCTCTTCCTTTGGCCATCTTATTATTCCTGCAGGGTATCTGATAACTGGCAGTGCGTAGCTGTTTATTGCCCGGGTCTTATTTTTGCCATTGAGCTGGCTTCTCAGGACTTGCCTTACTCGTTGGAGGTATTTAGATGTTGCAGCTTTCCTTGTTGCCTGCTCCAGGTTGCCATTTGCCTGCGGAATTCCAAGGTACTTGTAACTGTCCTCGATGTCTGCTATTGTTCCTTCTGGGAGTGAGACCCCTCCTGTGTGGACTATCTTGCCTCTCTTTGTCACCATCCGGCTGCATTTCTCGAGCCCGAATGACATCCCAATGTCAGTACTGTAGATCCTGGTGGTGTGGATCAGGGAGTCAATGTCACGCTCGATCTTAGCATATAGCTTGATGTCATCCATGTATAGGAGGTGACTGATGTTGGCCCCATTTCTGAGTCGGTATCCATAGCCAGTCTTGGTGATTATTTGGCTGAGGGGGTTCAGACCTATACAGAACAGCAGTGGGGACAGAGCATCACCTTGGTATATCCCACATTTGATGGACACTTGTGCAAGTGGCTTCCCATTGGCTTCAAGGGTGGTTTTCCACAGCTTCATTGAGTTTCCTATGAAGGCTCTTAGAGTCCTGTTGATGTTGTACAGCTCCAAGCATTCAGTGATCCCTGTGTGTGGCATTGAGTCATAAGCCTTTCTTGTAATCAATCCAGGCTGTGCACAGGTTGGTGTGAATGGTCTAGATGTGACATATATATATATATGTAGCCCCGAGAAGAAAAAAGGAGGAGGATTAAATAAATTAATCCCATAAATGATCAATATTAGTATTAATATTGATATTGCAGAGTTACTAAAAGGAATATGGTTGAATAAGTCTGGGTGATGACACAGATTTAACTATAAGGAAATGGGTTGATTGTGAATAACAATGTTATTGTTGTTTATTGAATTATTTTGGATTATGTAACCTCAACGTAGTCAGTTTACAGGACTATGTTTTATTTTGAAGAAATGTGGAGTGTTCTTTGGTTTTCATTGGACTGATCTGATTGGCTGAGGAGAGGATCAAAGAGAAAAGAAGGAAGAAGAAAAAAAAAGGTTCTGGATGTGGAAGCACGCGGGGAAGTGGAGAAGAAGACGGGAAAAATAAACTTTCTGCCGACCAAAGTCAGGAGGAAAACTTGAGAGTGGTTTCCCGTGACAGAAAAGGTGACTGAAAGTTTCCCATTTTGGAGTTTCTCACTCGAGCGTGACCCGGAGCCCACGGAGCGGAGCTGCAGTGCTGAGCACGTTGGATTTTCCCCGCGACAGACGGCAGGTGCTGTGGAAGGCGGAGCAACGGCTAACGCTGCACATATTTTTTCCAAATCTTTACTGCATCTTGAGCTCTGAACTTTCCTTTCTCTTTAACAGAAACATTGAGCATGCTCTTGAGCATCTGTTTGGCTCTGTTAGCGTTTGTTCCCTAAAACCAGGGGACGCAGCTCACATTTCTGCACTTAACCATTCCAAACAGCATCTGGTGAAGAAAACAAACCAACAAAAATCCACTGAATCTGATTCTCCTGGATTAAAGATCAAGCTGCGTTATGACCAACAGAATTTGCGTCTTAGCAGCAAAAGTTAAAAAAACAAAAAAAAGTCCTCTCCATCAGGAAGATGGAATTAATCCACCTGCACAAATGTGCCTCTAAAGCTGCATTCATGTCAGCTGTGTTGACTCTTGTTTAAGCAGCCACTTCCAATGAAATGTCTATGCCAACGCACAGAAACTCTTTTTTCAGACTCCCGCATTTAGAACTTTCGCGGTCACTGGTTGCCATGCAAGTTTTTATGTCCGTTCTTAAGCTCTACGTATGCAAGAAGTTTTGGCTGCTAAATCGCAAACACTATCGCACACCAAACTCTGAACTTTGACAAATCAGGGACTCGGATTTGGTGGTGACGTATGGATAGAGTCATTTTCAAAACACAGAAGTGCCAACTATTGTAAACATGATGATGGAGCAGAAATTTATATTGTGTGTGAACACCACCAGCTGAATGCCAGATCATGAATCTGCGTATATTTCGTTCTTGAATGCGCAAAACATGCTCGCTGTGAACGTAGCTTAATGCTGTGAACGTAGCTTAATGCTACGTTCACAGCGAGCTCGGAAACGCACATTCAAGCAACTTCTTCCAATAAAAAGTCTATGTAAACGTCCATACATGCACGTTTCAGGCCTCCACACTCAAAACTCCTGCATTCATGCGACTCTACGCTAGTTTTTAAGTCTGTTCTGTACAAAATGCACACCAAATAAGTGCGCATCAAAAGTGAAGCCAATTGAAGTTTGACCAATGAGGACTCAGAGTTGGTGGTGTTCTTTTTAATTCACACAAGTATCAACCAGTTGAAATCCTATCATGGAAGATGTTTTAATAATTGTAGTTTGTAACCGGTTGACCCAAGTCATATATCGGAATCGAGCTGTGAAAGCAAAAGAATAGAGCAAGATTCATGAGATTTGCAACATTTCGCACTAAGCCTCTTCCAACTGTAGGTATATGGCACTAGTATCAGGTGGCAACAGTCCAGGGTGAATACCATATGTTAAAAGCACATTCAAGGATGCCCATTTGGTAATGTTCTTGAACGCGCCACACATGCCTGGTGTGTACGTCGCATAACACGAAGTCTTGACGGTGGCAGATAAGCCCTCTGCAATGATAAACAGCTGCCGGTGGAAAAACAGAGTGAGTAAAAAGGCTTATGTTTATGATTTCTCACAACAACTTTATTCCTGACCTCCTCATAATCCCCAGAAAGTCTTTCAATTAGAGAACGTCTGCGATCCCCTGTTTTTCCTGAGCGCCACGCGCCCAGACAGAATAAGGAGAGAGGGAGATAATTGGCCAATAAAAATGTAAATAGGGTGGTGGAGCAAACCAGCATGTGATGGTGGGGGTCTTTATGGGCACGTTGGGGTGGGTGGGGGGATAATCCACTGTGACAGGTTTTGTTGGTTGCTAATTGGATGCTGCCTGAATTCTTCCTGAAAATACCAGAGAGCAGTTTGACTACTGATGGGAGCTAAATGACACACAGGTCCAAAAAGTCAACCATCAGGACCAGACGCCGTCCTCTCACAGGTGAAACTCTTCTTAATGATAATATTTCATGTGTTAGCTGGGAAATGGGAATTTTTTTTTTAAATTCGAAGTGACGGGACAAACATTCTTATGACTGAGTCAGACACCTGAAGGGTTTGACCTCCCCTAATGAAGGCGTACTGCTTTGTTTCAACACAAATTTCCAAATCAAATCCTAACTACTGTGCTTCTGATGGCCTTTTTTTTGCTATAATTGGTGGCAGGTTGTTCCGCTTGTTTGAGCAATTCCGTCACCAAACAGAAAAAATAAGGGCTGTGTTCTAATGGAGCCTTTGTGGAGGTGTTTGACCTCAGATGAAAGGCCTCTTATTCTGTTTGGTAAAGTTGTGAAACTCAAAAGTGGTTGTCAAATGAGAGCATCATAACTCCATGGGCGGTTGGGGTTTAGTGGACATATAGATGGCTGTCAAATATTGCCCCCATAAGACAATTTAAATGGTAAATTAACAACACATATTGTAAATAAGTTAGCTGAATGCCTTGGACTACCAAGAGTTAAGTGTGTCTTCCCTTGATGCTTGTATGGGCACCTTAAGTGACACCATGAAAATAGAACATACCATTGTCATGTGCTTGGTAAGTGAATCGTGAAGTCTTTGTAAGTATAACATAGGTTGTACTCACTTATGATGTACGGGTGATGCTGTCGTATGGTGTACTTAGGCTGCACTCTGTAGTCATTAGTAAGGTGCAAGTACTGGCCCCTCATTGACCCCGTGAACGGGGTGTGCAGGTGACATATAAGTGCCTGTAGGATGTCCACACAAACTACGCTCTGATTGTCTAATTTCCTCATTTCTAGCGTTCAGGCTGCACAGAAAGAGCGCACACGCATCACTTGAACAGCCCTATGAGCTCCTTGTGCAGTGCACAGGTTTTGGGGGGGTCAAAAGAAAGAAAGGTCCGTACGATTGACCTGCGTCTCACCTACCTCACTTTATCCTTACAAGTTAATTGAGTGTTTGCTACAACCAATTTCTCACAGCATACACGTAGAAATAAAATAAATACGCATGAAGATTTTGGTTCGACGGGCTCAACGAACAATCTACGACCTTAATATTTCCTGTAGGTCTCCTGTATTTCCCCCTTAGAGGTTTGCCAATTTTTCAATGAGCCCGTACAATCCTGAACACTTATGGGTTAAGGTAAGTTCTATGATTCCCACTTTCAGCCAATGAAGTCAGGCACCATAGTCTTCTCAAATCAACTTCATCTTGTTTGTTTACATGATGCATTCATGATAATCTCCCTCGGCCACATCGTCCACCTCCTCTGAGAGGATCCTTAGGCACTCCCAGGGCGGCCAAGCGATGTAATCTCTCCAGCAACTCCTGAGTCTTCTCTGGTCTCTACACCCAGTGATGGTAGAAAACATTTTTTTCCTCGTGGTTGTTTATGGCTTTATGTTGCAGCAGCAGAATGAGAATCGTAGGATTTTGGTCTTCATCCGTTGTATGGATCTTCTTGTTCAGGTAACTAAAGCCTTTTTCTTCATGACTTTACCTTTTCTCTCTGTTTTAATAAGAATTGTCTGCAAATTTCAATCACAAGCAGCATGAAGTAACTTTACTGAACAGCCGAGGCACCAAACCTCGCACATATCCCAGAATGCCACTGATTTGGTTTGTCACTTAGGAGGAACAAAGACATTGACACACTATAGAATCAAACAGTTAAAAGAGAATTCTTTAAAAACACGATCATGACACGTTTTGCTTCACAGTGCTTCACAAGTGCTTTTCAACTCTGGAAAAATCTTTGCAAAGTCTCAGTTTTCATACTGATTGACATTTTTTAACAACCTTACAACAAATATTCTGTGTATTCCTCATTAAATATCTATAAAGTCCCCCTATGAATATGTTTTTTTATTTAAAACATTCCCAGTGGTGTTTTAAGTATGCTTATGAAGTTTTTAACCAAGATCCCAACCTCAATTAAGAAAACCATGTTTCATGTTTATCTTATGCCTCGGAAATCCTGCTCATGAAATCAGTCATTGTTTGACTGAGGAGCCTGACACAAGTGAGAGGCACAAACGACACCGACTGACAGTCTCAGAAACTGTGAAAATTGTTGAATACAGCAGCATAGCAAATAAAATGAAATGCCAGAAAGAAAGGGCCTATTAGCACATAATTTTTTTTTTTGGCTGGTTAAGCTGCGTTCACACTGAACGCGATTTACGGGGTAGAGGCGGCCGGTTTCAATATTAAGTCAATGGAACAGACGGGATCTGAGGTCTTGTAGTGGGATTTGAACGACGGGTGCGGCGCAAAGGTCTGGCTGCAGCCCAGCACAATTTGGTACCTGTCTTAACCAATAGCTCAACAGTAGCAGGGACAGGTACTGTTGGTCAAGGGCGGGTACACCCTGGAAAGTCACATATTGGACGCAGAGCCAATGGAGCTGGAACGATCACGGTCATTATGCAGGTTCCCGGGAGGCGAGCTGGCGGCTGGACAGAGACCCGCTGTGGGATGGGAAGCCAGCCTGCTCGAGCCTTCAGAACTTTATAATATGTTTGTTATTTTTATCGAGGCAATAATAAAAAAGCTCCTCTGATTTATTCTTGCTTTGATTTTTACCACTCTGGTTAACGCGGGACAGCAAGCCTTCAAACTCGGTCAAAGAAAGAACTCAAATGCTGAGACCACATTTAAGACTTTTACTTTATGTTGGAGTCCTTTTTCGGGTTCTCGGAGAAGACGCCACGCAGGCATAGAGCAGTACTTTTCAACTCTATTTACTGCATAAAAGCGTAAATATTGAGAAAAGCAATTCTTAAACATGCCACCCAAAAAAAAAAACAGTGTCGGAGGAATATGAGGACCTAAGGAAGATGCTTGATTTTGTGCTGGAAGAGATCAAAGCTATAAAGATTGTTCACGGACAAATTCTGGATCCAATCAAAGAGGGGAAGCAGGTCCAGGCTTTGCAGGAGCAGTATTTCAACAGGACGGACATAATGGAAAAACGAATGGATGACCAAGAGCAGATCTCCAGATCTAACGATGTGATAATCACCAGATTGAAAATCAAACCCCAGTCCTACGCACAGGCAGTCACCGCAGGGAACGGTGAGGAATCTGACAAGCAGGAGACGAGCTCTGTGGAAAAACAGGTGGGGGAGTTCCTAAAGTCCAAAGGAATTTCTCTGGACACAAACAATGTGGAGATCTGCAGACTGCTTCCAAGGAGAAGACACACCGACAAACCAGCAATCCTCTTAAAGTTTGTCAATCTGAAACCCAAATGGCGCTTTATTGAAGCAAGGAAGAAATCTGAAGGGAACCAACGTTTTCATGAATGACAATCTCATGAATGCCGACATTCCCAGAAGAGCACGTTACTTGAAAAAGCTGGGAAAAATTCAAGGAATCTGGGTAAAAGACTGTAAAATTTGTGCCAAACTCTGTGGCTCCCCTGAGCAGTCCAAGGTTGTTCTTATCAGGAGCCTGCAAGATTTGGAAAAATATTTACCCACTACAGTCTAAACAACAGATAAGTGAAGATGCTGGTCTTACAAGATGAGGAGATGAACTCTACTATCCTCTGCCTACAGAGAGAAAGATGTGGACATCGCTTGCAAATGTTTTTTAGAAATATTTAGCTAACTTTACAAAAAGAATTGCCCAATTTACAAATTCAAAAACAAATTTGCCAAGTGCCCTTGGTTAAACACCGGTCTACAAAATGCTTGTAAAAAGAAAAATAACCTCTACAAAAAATACTTAAAACAGAGGACAAGACAAACTGAACAAAGATACAAGTCATATAAAATTAAACTAACTGAAATAACAAGGCACAGTAAAAAAGTGTACTTCAATAATCTACTGAATGAAAATAAAACCAACATAAAGCGAGTTTGGGAAATATTAAATAACATCATTAAAAATGGGACAAAAAAGCGAACATACCCAGATTACTTTACAGATGAGAAGAGTCAAAGCTATAACATCAATGAAGCAGCAAACGGCCTCAATAACTATTTTGTGAACGTAGATCCAGGGTTGGCAGCAAAGACAATAATCCACCCATCGAAAGGATCCCACACTCAATCTTTCTCTCTGATGTGAACGAAAATGAGCTGATATCAATTGTAAATAATTTCAAGTGTAAAAACTCAAAAGATTGTGAGGATATAGATATGACAGTCGTGAAAAAGGTAATTAATAGTATCTCTTAGCCTCCAACGTACATACGTATGTAATTCATCATTACAAACTGGAAGATTCCCAAACCAAATGAAAATTGCAAAAGTGATTCATATCTATGAGAGCGGAGACAAACACCAATTTACAAACTACAGACCTGTTTCTCTTCTTTCACAATTCTCAAAAATTTTAGAAAAAATGTTCAATGATAAATAAGTTACATTTATAGATAAATATAACATTATAAGTGAAAACCAATATGGTTTTAGAGAAAACGGATCAAACTCAATGGCTATCATTGATGCTGTGGAGGAAATCACAAATGCTCTGGATGAAAAGAAATATGCAGCTGGAATTCTCATTGACTTAAAAAAAGCATTTGAGACTCTCAATCATGACATCCTACTTGACAAACTGGAAGTGTATGGGATAAGAGGACTAGCGCTAACTTGGGTCAAAAGCTATTTAACAGGAAGAAATCAATTTGTCAAGATTGATGAATTTACATCAGAACCATAGAGATAAGTTGTGGTGTCCCAAAAGGATCAGTTCTGGGCCCGCTGCTATTCAATATATCCATCAATGATATATTCAGTGTTTCAAAGCTTATGAAACTCAAATTATTTGCTGATGACACAAACATATTCTATTCTACAGACAATCATAGGGAACTTATCAATGTTGTAAACACAGAGTTAAACAAAATAAAATTATGGATGGATTACAACAAGTTATCTTTGAACCTAGATAAAACCAAAGTGATGTTTTTGGTAACTACAAGGCCAATACCGAGCTCTCAATTGAAGTAATTAATGTCCCAATGAAAGTGTTACAGAAATCAAATTCTTAGGGGTTGTTATCGATGACAAACTAAATTGGAAGCAACACATCAAACACATACAAACTAAAGTCTCAAAATATTTCAATCATGAATAAATCTAAACGTTTATTAGAATACAACAGTAGAAATTTATTGTACTGCTCCCTAATATTACCATATTTGACCTACTTGTTGCCAACTTGCCAACTTTCTCATGTTTTACTTTTTCTCCCTAACCACTCATTGTGGTATTTAAATTGTTTGACATCTTTTTTAAACAGCATTTTTTCATCTACTCCTGATTCACAGTGATTTGAACAAGGAATACTCAGAAATGCAATTTTAATCATAATTTTCTTTATGTCCTCCATCATGAGAAAAATGCCACAAAAACATGTCAAAAACACCAACAATCCAATTTGATAGTTGTATTATTTCTATTTGATTGTTCAAGCGACTTCACAAAAGTGTTCGGTTTTATGTTAAATGTCAAAGTATTTTGTTGTGTTTTCTCTTGTGTTCTCTTGTGAGGGTGTTGAAAGACGTTTTTTGACTCTGTAGGTATTAATGTTCTGGAGACCTCCACTTACCGACTTTTATTTTCCATTCATGTCAGAATCAACCAGAATGAAACCGAAGTCATCTCGTCCTTCATAATTCAACTCAAGAAGGAATGAGTCCTCAAAGAGGAATGAGTGAGGCATTTATGGACTCGTCAAATGCAGGAAACACCTGTGACTATGCTGAAACTACTGTATGTCCAAAAAAACCACACAGATTTTTTGATTTTTAATTATTTTTTGGCTAAAAACTGCATAATCTTAAATAAAATTTATAATTACAATACCACTGGAAACGCTTTTGAAACAGATCAAAAGAGATCGGAGTGGGACTTTAAAACTTCTTCAGTTGCAATTACTGTTTATTGTATAAAGTAACTGGATCATCAGTTACATGATTAACTAAAAACCAAAGACCAAAGAAATCATGAATTTTGGTAACATTGAAAGAGATTTTATAATTTTCTAAAGAAAAAAGTTAAATCTACCATAAAAACTATCGGAAAATGACTTTCTGTAGTGTTTCAGCTTCGCTGCCGACTAGGAAATATTTGAAGTCACTTTAATTGGTGAAACTTTGAAATGTTTCATCTGCCATCCTGAAGCAAACATGGCCTTTTATTCAAACATTACAGAGAGAAACACAAGCGGAGACAGACTCACACTCGTCACCATCAAAGGTCACATCTCACATCCCCACTGCTCTTTGTTCTCCGTCCCACCTCCTCTTTGCTCTCCCCGTCTCAGCGCTAAACTCCCCCGTATGTCTGCGGGGCGCGCGAACCCCCAAAACGGCGAGGAAGCTGCAAAGTTTCGGCGGCGTGCACGTGTTGAGATGAGAGGGAAACTGAGATGAGTGTCAGAGTGGGAGCAGAGCAGAAAGATGATAGGGAATTGTAAGCTGTCATATCTGAGGTGAGATGGGGTTCACGCAGAGGTCAGGTTTTTCTCAGGGGTCTTCTGAACCTGCTCGTGGAGAGATATCTAAAAATCCTGAAGAGAGGAAGGGTCGGAGAGATAAAGACTGTCCACGCAGAGTCCTACCTTCTCAGTTTGAACGTATGAGGATCAATCTGAGTCTGTGGAAAGATTTCATCTGTCCTTAAGTGGAATGACAGAGAAGTCATGTTTAGATTTAAGTTTGATCCCTTTTGTAGCCCCGCCCTTTTATATGTTGCTCTTGTTGGTTTTATTGGTATGGACATATATTTAAAAGATATTTAAAAAACTGTTTTGTGTCAAAGTAACCACCTTTGAACTGTTTGGGGTTTGACTAGAGATGCGCATATCAGGTTTTTTTTGGCCTCAACCAATTCAGAGTCGTTTGATTTTGAGAATCTGTTGATCTGATCTCATTTACAGTAACACTATGGAGAAGAGTATCACCTGTACCTTTCTCAACAGAGGTTGGCGCCAACTGACAGCAAGACATGAATCACGTCCTTGTCTCGCAGGACTCCCAGAAGGGGCAGTGAACCCCATACAAACAAAAACAACAAGGGACAAATGTCTTTACAATATGGAAATCAGGAATCTGGTTTAATTTCATTACCAACAAAAAAAGTATAATTCTTCTGGGTTACATGGAAGAAAATGTTGGAGAAACCCAGCCTTATAGCTCTCTGTTAACACGCTCTCTCGCTAGCTTACAGCCCCTCACACCACCAACCTAACAGTACCTGTGCAACAACAATGGTGGCCAATACTGGAGCTATCCAGTCGTACAGTTTAGAGCCAGATGACAGCTCAGTATGTCTTTAGAAAAAATTGTGGGTAACACTTTATATTAAGATTCCTTAACAAGCTTTGTTAACACATTAACAAGCATTATAAATGAATTTATAGGGTGTTAGTAAGACATTTATTAGTACAATAAGTCTAATAAGGTTTATTAAATTACTTAGTTAACACATTTACAAGCATTATTAGGATGTTTTTAAGATGCTAATGATGCATTTACTGATATTATAGGAGCCTAACAAATGTGTCAGTGTTAATAAGCTTAATAAGATTTATTAACAACATTTGTTAACAAATTAAGAAGTATTATTATTGTTTGGGGTTCTAGTAAGATATTTATTAGCATTATAGATGCCTGACAAAAGCCTAAGTGTTCATAAGCTTAATAAGTTTTATTAACTAACTTAACAAATTAATAGGCTTTATTAATGTGTCAGATGCTAGTAAGATATTTATTAGCATTATAGATGTCTTGCAAATACCTGAAAGTGTTAATAAGATTTATTAACATCTAAAGTCAGACCATTGTCTTCTAAATCCATATTACTAAACTGCTTATTAGCTTTACAAATGTATTAATTAACTTTGTTAATAGTTTATTAATTGTTTTGCAGCACCTCATCTAAAGTGTGGACGTATTTTACCACAAACAACCACAAAGCATAAAGATTGTAAAAAGAACTTTATGACATTAAAACAGACTAAACATACACAAATCGTTCTGTAAAAGATATATAATAATTTAATTCAGACAAATAATTTTTTTTAAAAAAACATATATACTGGTGTTGGATGACTAGCATCATAGCTAATAAGGATAAAGTATTAGCATCTATCCTGAGTGAAACATTCATTGCAAATCCCATCACCAGGAGACAATTCTCTGCATTCAATGCCAACAGCATTCAACCACTGTTGCCTTGCTTCAAAGTCCACAAGAAAGTTGCACAAGCCAGTAATTTTTGAAGACCGAAGACAATAAACCTACAGGAGCCATACTAAAGCTAACACGCTAACGACCGACCGGTACAGAATCAAAGATGGGCGGGGCTTTTTTCGTCACCTGTGTGAAAGCAAAGTCTAAGAGGCCATTCAATTGGCTGAAAGTGAGCACGCCTGTTTTGCTGATGAGTTTGATTGACAGATTCATTAGCCAATGGTGACATTAGTTAACCTGCCCATCGGGCAGGTTAGCGTGTTAGCTTTAGCATGGCTCCTGTAGGTTTATTGTCTTCGGTCTTCTAAAATTACTGGCTTGTGCAACTTTCTTGTGGACTTTGAAGCAAGGCAACAGTGGTTGAATGCTGTTGGCATTGAATGCAGAGAATTGTCTCCTGGTGATGGGATTTGCAATGAATGTTTCACTCAGGATAGATGCTAATACTTTATCCTATTAGCTATGATGCTAGTCATCCAACACCAGTATATATGTTTTAAAAAAAAAAATTGTCTGAATTAAATTATTATATATCTTTTACAGAACGATTTGTGTATGTTTAGTCTGTTTTAATGTCATAAAGTTCTTTTTACAATCTTTATGCTTTGTGGTTGTTTGTGGTAAAATACGTCCACACTTTAGATGAGGTGCTGCAAAACAATTAATAAACTATTAACAAAGTTAATTAATACATTTGTAAAGCTTATAAGCAGTTTAGTAATATGGATTTAGAAGACGATGGTCTGACTTTAGATGTTAATAAATCTTATTAACACTTTCAGGTATTTGCAAGACATCTATAATGCTAATAAATATATTACTAGCATCTGACATATTAATAAAGCCTATTAATTTGTTAAGTTAATTAATAAAACTTATTAAGCTTATGAACACTTAGGCTTGTGTCAGGCGTCTACAATGCTAATAAATATCTTACTAGAACCCCAAACAATAATAATACTTCTTAATTTGTTAACAAAGGTTGTTAATAAATCTTATTAAGCTTATTAACACTGACACATTTGTTAGGCACCTATAATATCAGTAAATGCATCATTAGCATCTTAAAAACATCCTAATAATAATGCTTGTAAATGTGTTAACTAAGTAATTTAATAAACCTTATTAGACTTATTGTACTAATAAATGTCTTACTAACACCCTATAAATTCATTTATAATGCTTGTTAATGTGTTAACAGAGCTTGTTAAGGAATCTTAATATAAAGTGTTACCATTGTGCTTAAATATTTTCACGCTACGGGCCCACAGAGCGGTCTACCACCTTGCTTTTTGCCTGCAGACAGCCCATATCTATTCATGAGAGCCATTGTGATGAAGGCCTCACTGAAGCTGAAGAGACACCGGTGACCATCGGCTGTATATGAGAACTGGACTGGGCTAACAGATGGCGTTCCAAATAAGAAGTTCATTGGCTGCGTGTTTAGTATGTAGAGTCATGGAAAAAATTGTGTAGCTGTGCGTGAACATGCGAGTTTTGAACGCAGAAGCCCGAAATGCGCGTTTTCTTAAAATTATGATTGAAAGTGGCCACTTGAACGCACGTTGCTGAGTTCTGATCTCCTACCGACACAGTTAAATCATGTGATGCTCAAGTCAATATATACAATAGAACAAAGATTCATACATTTATATCAAAGTCACTATAAAATAGTGAAATGCATTTATTTTAAAAAATACATTGGATTTTGGGAAATGCTTAGAAATGCCTGAATGGATCAAATTACCGCTTTGGGGTTGTTTTTCATGAGGAATGAACATTATAATACACTTAAAAGCTCAAAAACTTGATTTTGCATGATTTAGATCCTTAAACTAAAGTCAAGGAGTTTGATTTATTGCTTTAAAAGAAGTGAGAAGAAGCAAATTTATATAATCCCAGATTATGTCAAGACTGCGTCAGTTATAATAAAACACTCAAAGCTGTTGTAAAGGACGTAAAGAGCTGTTATTAAATGTAGTGGTGAGGAATTTAAAGGTTGTCTGGCAGGTTTAGAAAGCGTAACCTTAAGAGAAAAAAAGCAACTTAAATAAATGTTTGTCTCGTATCCACACTAATTTCCCCTTTAGATTGTTTTAAGAAATCGCCCTAAATAGTAACATTTATCTCCATCATCTGGGTTTTCTTTTGAGCATAAAAAGAAGCATTAAGTCCCCTCTTTTGCTCGGCAGCTGAGTGTTAAAGCTCCATAACTGTCATTTGAAGCAGCAAGCATCAGAGAGCACCAACATACTCATCAATCAGTGCAGTTGCTATCTCCGTCGTCCCACTTTGTTACTGCCTGTTTGCTCCAAACCTTGTGCTCCCGCACTTCATCTTTTAAACAGTTTAACCATAAATATGCGAGCCCAGAGAGGGAGCGGGTGATTACATGCACGGATGTTCAGGTGGCGCTGATGCCGTCCAATAACACGTCGCCTCATTTCTTATTTGCCGAATTTCTTATTTTATCTGGTGTCTGTTAGCCTGCGGGCAGCAGACGCAGCTCCACGCTGCACAGCGAGCGTGTGTGTTTGCTCATGCTGGTGATGTATTGAGCCAATCACGGGCTGACATCTCATACATCACGTTTATTGCAGCTGTTTGGCCCTAAAACTTCTTGTTTTCCCCCCAAGTTGCTCAATCTTACCGTCTTTTCATTTTGGGCCACAAAGATCGAGCAGAAGATAAATAATCAAGTGTCTGTGAGACTTCTCCGTTCTCAGAGATGAAAAGGGCTTGTCAGCCAAGAGAGGAACTGGTGACTGGTTAAGCAAGATTTACAGAGTCTGGGGCTGCAGCCCCAGTCATTCCTCTGACCCCCTCCACCCATCTACAGGTGCAGACATCATCAATTCTTTTATGAAGCACTTGGAAAAAAGAAAACAACATACAAAACCAAAATAAGAAAAGTAGCATTCTGAAAAAACATGATACAACTATTAATGTTTGAGGTAAATTCCACAGAAACGAATGTCTGCAGTGAGTCCCACGGTGGCCCTGAAATCCAAATCACAACAACAAATCACTCAACACAAAAACATATTAAAGATTGCAACAACAAATGAAACAGCAAGACAAATAATATTTAAAAATTCCCAAAAACCGTAATATAAATGAATTTCCATAAATTAAAATGTTTAAAAGATTAAAATAATGTAAGAAACTAGAAAAGGTCGATTTTATAGGTCATCACTAATTGGATGAAGGTTTTGAAAAAGAGGGAAAGCTGAAGAATGTTTTGCATAAACTGTGGTAAAGAGTTGATCACCAGAATTTGACAGTGGGTGTGGCCAGAAGTTTAAAGAAATGTTTTCTTTCAGAATATATTCTCATGCCAGAACTCTTCCTGTTGAAAAGGGGATCAAACACCATTTTCTGGAAATTACTTTTGTTTTCCAAAATGTTTCTTAAATTTTTTGTAATTGTGTTTTGCTTTCCAGAAAATTACATTTTGGTTTCTGGATTTTTGTTTTGATTATTAAAATGTAATGTTTTTTTTATCATTTGTTTTGCTGTTACAGTAATCTTTATTATGTATTTGTGTGATTTGTTGATGTGATTTGCATTTCAGGACCACTGTAGAGTCTGGATGGACAAATCAGTACAAAACTCAGAGTAGAACTGGAAATAGTCTATTATGTCACCAACAGAGCAAATGCAGCTCAGTGGAAAAATTCCAGGATGTTCCTCCTCATGCTACGGTCACATATCCCAAAATTGCATCACGTGGCAACCTAAGTTCAAGTTTTTAAGCAAAATCGACAAGAAACAGGGCGGCAACGTTTGTAATCGGGAGGCGACGGTCACATTTTTACTTGCCCCGCGATGGCCGGGCAGGTTTTATGAAAAAGTGCAAATTTGACCACAACCAAACGACTTTTCTTCAAAAGTTGACATTGGTCATGTGACCAAAGTTCAAGGGTTAAAAAAATCCGACTCTGATGTAACAGAAAAACTTCTATAGCCTACAGGCACCACCGACTTTTGTTGAGGCATCTGATTGGCCAGTTTATAACTTGAATAAAAAACTAAATAAAAAAAAGAACAAAAATAGGATTAGCAAGAACATGTTTAAAAAACAAAAGGTAGCAGAGCAAGAATGGTGAGATTTGCTAAGTACTTCTTTCACTTAGGGGGTACTGTTGGGTTATGTTACTATAAAGTTAAACAACTATAACACTGACTCTTTGTTATCAATTATTGTGCAGATATTACTATACATCCCCTATATTATTATTGGCTTTTGAGGGTTTTCATGCAGACCTTGAGTGCTTAATGAGCAGAAACCCTTGAAATGTCCAGAAAAGCCTGATATCTGCTTCCAGCTCTCTTCTTCAGCATTAAAAATGAAGCTTTGTTTGTTCTTCATTTGTCTCATTCTCAGCTCTAATGAGTTTTGATAGTCTTCTCTGGCTGGGCGGCCCACACCGTTTGGCTCTCTCCATGCAGCCTTTATTATGCAAAACAAACAGCCACAAGACTCCTTTGTTGCTGTTAATGTCACAGAATAAAAGCGCTGTTTTACCGCTTTAATCGTCTAACACGTAATTGTTTTTAATGTCAGTAAAATTTGTTTTGCCTCACAGTTCGTCGACTGTTTGGCCACACAGTTCAGTTTTGATTTGAGCTCCTCTAAATCCACATTTGATCCTTGAAGGAGTTTCATAGCAGCCAGTTGGTGTTGGTCTTCTATTGGAAACTTCCTGTTAAACCTCTGAAAAGATTTATTTGTGTTCTAATTAACAAGGTTTTTTTGTTTTTTGTTTTTTTGTCAGTAAACAGAGGGCATTGAATCCCATAATCATTACAATTTAATAAGTGTGCCTGAAATTTTCTTGTCTGGTGGCTCCACACAATAAATAGGTGTTTAAATTATTGTTGAAAGCAGGCGGCAGGGGTGAAAATCTGTTTCTAATCAACACAAAGCAGCCATTTACGTCAGTCTTGATCACATCTTCACAGCTGGTTTTACACAAAGGAGCTCATCTACATGTTTGCAAACTAAACATCCCATAAAATGAGGCTGAAGCAGCAAGGCCTTTTGGAAAAAGAGCAATCCAGACAGACAGGAGAGCGCATAAATAAACTCTTCTCTCTGAAGTAGAACTAAAGTTTTCCTTTTTTTTTTTTTTTTTAGTTTTTGCTAATCATTTTTTATTGAGATTTATAATTAATTTGGGAGACGTATAGCAAACCTTGTTTTTAATATTTTCATACAGAGCATTTGATTTCATCTAAATTACATACATTTATCGTGTATAAAATTTAACCCAAACGTAAATGAAAAAGCATGAATAAATATTTATTCTGAGGTTTATGAATGTCAATATCTCGGAGGCAAATTTGCAAAATCTTACTGTTTATTATGGTTTTATCACACTTTTAGTGTTTAAAAAAAATTAACCGAGGTGGAGGCCTCTGAGAGAGTCAGCAGCGGATGAAACGACGCTCTGAGGCAGTGTGATAACGGATGCCTACCTGGAAAACAAAATTCATGAGCTGGTTTTTAAGCACTTTAAGCAATTAGTGCAGAGGAGAGAGCCAGCTGAGCCATCGATTACAGTTATTTATAAACCTGACAGCACCCTGATGAGGAGACAAAAACTACCCTCTCCATATCTTCCTCTGCTCCTTCTCTTCATCACTAAACTGCCTCACCTGCCTGCCTTTTTATCCCCTCCCTCCATGCCCCCCTTTGACCTTTGCTGGGTCTCTTGGGATTTCACCACTTCCCCCATTCTCATTCTACTCCCCTTCCCACAAAAAAATTCTTTGCTGTTTTCCGGATAAAAAGAGGTAACCTTATCAACAAAGAAAAATGTATTTCCGCTTTTCCCTTTGACAAACCAATACTCCCTTAGGTGTGGCATGCAGCTCGCAGAAATGTGGGAATGACCTAAAACGGAGCAGTGAACAAGGGCAGAAAAAAGATTGTCTTGCATGCAGGTATGCTTGGATGAGTGTCACAGAGTGGGAATGGAGGCATTTAATCTATTCCCAGGCCCTGCAGCCTGCAGGCCAGCAACAACAGAGGCATTATGGCCACGCTCGGGCTCTGCTTTGTGCGCCTCAAAGGATCTAACATTCGGAGGTAGAGAGGAAAGTGCAGGTGTGTGGGGAGGTGCAAGTGGAGATGGAGATGTGTGGGCAGGTGAGAGGGAGCATTGACTTTTGAAGGTAAGGGAGAGCGATCAAAGGAACCATGTACGAAATGTCCAAAAACATGATCTTTGGAGTCGTGTTTCACTTCACTGAAAGTTCTGGTTAAAATAATTATTGTGTACTCTATTGTAATTGGAGGCTGTTTCTTCAATGAAAATGGCATTTTTAACATGTTCTTTTGGCATTTTTCTCATAATGGACAGCATATCCAGGCTTAAAATTGCATTTCTAATTCTGTCTTTATTCAAATCCTTGTGAATCAGGAGCAGACAAAAAATGCTTTTGAAAAAGCTTGTAGTGACGTTGAAGGTGCAAACTCCCTGCTCCGCTCCATTCTGATGCATCCACCTGTAGACAGACAGATCCATGTAGGTCTTTGTTTTCCTCGTCTGAGCTACCATCTGGCTCAAACTGTATCAGGATATCTCCTGATGGGAAACGGGGGCAGGCTTGTGCCGCACAAACAGTTCCACCCACAATTCAGAGGCAAGTTTCGAATGAACTCCTGTCGCTCTGAAGAAGCTGACCTAGAAAACAGGTTTTGTGGCTTCCTCCTATAGTCCAAAAAAAAAAACAACCTGCTTCATGGGTTAGTTCCTGCCTCTAAAATGCCGCTTAGATGTGAGTGTATGGTTGTTTTTGTGTGTGTGTTGCCCTGTGATGGACTGACAAACAATCCATTGTGTACTGCCTTCGCAGTTGCTGGGATAGGCTCCAGCACCCCATGGCCCAAACAGTATCAAAGTGGATTTGGAAAATAGATTGACACCAGTCTGCAGGTGTATTCCCCCAGAAGAAAGTTTGCTAACTTTGACATTTTGCCTCAAAATGACACCATTCACAAAAATCAGAGGAAATGTTTTTTTCTGCTTTGATGATTTGAAGGTTGATCCTGGTTTCCAAGAATGTAGTTAAAGAAAAGTTTTTGATAATTTTGGTGATTAGTTGCCCCCCTTCACCTTTGTTTCTGGACTCAGGCCAAAATCTAAAACTGAATCCTCAGCAGGTACAAACCTCTTGTTGCTGCTGCGGAAAAATTACATGAATGGGGATAAAAAGACAGCATGAAAGTGTGTCGCTCTGATCAACATCTCTGGATTTCCATGCATTCCTTAGCATTTAGGATGAATCTTTAAAGCAGCTTTTGAGCTGACTGAAAAGTTGCTCCAACAGGAGGAATTTGGTCTTTTGTAGGCAGCGTTTTTCATGTGCAGATAAGTTCTCATTTAAAGCATAGACTCAAAGACTAAGCAGCACATTTGGACTTTCCTCTGCTACATTTGAGACAGTAATTCAAAGCAATCCGTCCCCTCTTACATTACTTTTCCCAAATTAGAAGAAGGTACTGGCCATCTGCAATCTGGAAACTTTAATTATTTTACTGGTTTTAACAATGATCATACTGAAAAAGACTGTGTTTTTTGTCAAATTACCATAACTTTCTAACAAACTTATAATGGGTCACCTTTTTTATCTGTCTAGTTATACTTTCCTGCTGCAAATTCAAAAATACTTTTAGAATAGAATGCTTATAGTGTTAGTGGTAATAATTATGTAAAGTTTTAAAAACATTTACTATTACAAAATGAGATTTTTTTTCAGAGGTTCAAGATCCATCCATCTATTGTCACAATCACTCATGGGTTGCTGGAGCCTATACCAGCTACTGTTGAGCAAAGGTGGGGTACGCCCTGAACAGGTCGGCAGTCCATTGCAGTGCCACACACTGACACACACATCCACATTTTCACATAGGGACAATTTACAGACATCAATTAAGCTGTGAAGCATGTGTTTAGACTGTGGGAGGAAGCTGGGGAACATTTTCATTCCAAAACCAATTTTGTTTGGATATGAAACCAGAGAAGTGGAATATTGATAGATAAAATTGGGAACTACCTTAATGTCCCACTCCAGCCATATATTTGTCTACTGTAAAATCATCCCCAGTGGTCTTTTAACTGTGAATTTGCAGTTTTTAGCTTGTGCTATTTTATTCAGACATAGTTTCTGCAGAGCAGAAGAAATTCATTAGAAATTCGCCTCTGGGTTGTGGGAGGGTGTTGGCGCAGAAGCAGGCCTACGTTGATATCCCAACATGCCTTTGTTGATACTCTCTCCTCACAAGCTCCTCACAACCCCAAGCTAACATTACATAGGAAAGAAAAACGGCGAGCGATATTGGAGCAATCCAGCGAACAATTTTGAGCCAGATGGTAGCTCAGACTAGAAAAATGAAGACATACACAGATCTATTTGTCTGCAAGTGGATACATGAGAATTGGAGCAGAGCAGGAAGATTTTGGACCGCTCATGGCAGTTGCAGCATCATAAACCTGAGGTTTATGTATGCTCCTGATCCATCATGATTAGAATAAATTTTTTTATCTTAAAATCTTTTATACATGTCTTCCATTATAAGAAAAATGCTAAAGAACATGATTATCATTGGAGTGAGTCTTTGACAGAAAAGCCTTTTTCATACTAAGTACAACAATTTGCTTGAGAAGAAAATCAGTATAAAAATGTGATGAATAGGTATCAGAAAACTGTCACATTTTGGCTTTGGTATTAAAGACAGTCAGCCTTAAGCACTCCTTAATATTATTACGTGTGAGAACAGCTGTTGGTTCAGATTGGTGACAAATGCTTGGAAGTATTACATCAGAGGGGGGTTGTAATGCAAAAACAGTTTGTCTCTGCTCGTGGGATAAAAACACTTTTATGACTCAAAGATGAAAGAAAAAATGACCGGCATAAATGATACACAATTGGTGTCAGAAGTGGGATAAAGAGTTCTTTACATAACGTTACCCGGATTATTGCCACTGGAACAAAAGAAAAATATATTTAGACATTTGGCTTTAACAGGTGATAACCTTAACCTTTGAGATGGAGGATAAAGTCCAAAATTGTGTAAATGGGGTGTGACCAGCATCTGTTTGAAGGCTTTTTAGTTTCCCTTCCCACCTGTTAGATGAACAGATGTTCTCTCCTGAGAACTAAAAATCTAACTGCACATCTTCACTGTTTTATGGAGTGAGGTGTGTTTAATGTAGAGGTTTATCAGTGGAAAAAGTAAAGGTTGCAAACTTCATAAAAAATGTAGTTAACAAAAGATGGATTTTATTGGGGGGAGAAATACCTAATTTGGACATCATATAAATTGTAACTCAACACACAGGATTAAGCTAGAGAGCAAAGATGTAGGAAGTCTAAAAAGGCACTCATCGAAGTTGGAAATTAATGCAAAAAGAAAAGTTTAATGGCATGCTGCATCTTGCATAACATCTATGATGGTGATCGAGTATGCAGGTGAGGCTTTAATCTTAAAACACTTCCAGAAAGCAGAGCCAACCTGGGAAAATCTGCTCATTAGATGCTACTGACTGCCAGATACAAACACACACCACACTAGAACATCTGCTTTTCAAAACTTTTTCACCAAAATATAGTGTAAACATTCAACTTTCCCTTTATCAAGATAGTTTTGTGTGTATTTGTGCACTTGTAGATATTGATTATGCTTAAAATTCCTTTAAATAATTTATATAATTAACTGAGAAAGATAAAGATAAATAAACAACAAAAAGAACCAATATCAGACGCAGAGCGCATTGTAAGCAGTTACATCGGCATTGGTTTTTACAAATAAGGATATACTACGTCTTTTAGTAAGTTAATATTGTTTCATTATAAGCAGAAGGAATTTTCCAGAATTTGGCCTCTTCAGTGGAAGACTATTGACCCACAAGAAGTGGATTTCTGGCAGGCACACCGTTTACGCCGTCCCAACGCTAGTAATTTTGAAGCTGGGGTAACTATGGTGCACTGGGGTTCTGTCCTCTTTCCTCATTTACTTTTACTGTCCTCCTCTTCTCTATTATTGATCATTATTCATCATTTAATCCCCTCTGTTTGGTGCAGTGCGATTCATGTACTGTCCGTCCGCACTCCCACTCCCCTCCGGGTGAGTGGGAGTGCTTCCAGATTCCAGTTGGCTCATCGGTGCTCCTGTACCTGACCGTGTACCTCGTCTCTGGCTCGTCTTTACTACTCTACAACTGCTCCCACACCTGGCTGTGGATCCTGCCTCTGGCTCGTCTCTGCTCCTATACCCGGCCGTGTACCTCATCTCTGCTCCTGCTCCTACACTTGGCTGTGGATTCTGCCTCTGCCCGGCCGTCCGCCCAACTCCGTCTGGATGAAGCTCGTCTGCTGGACTTTATATATGTAGCTGTAGAGTTAGATAAGTTAATTCTTCTCTGAGTTCTGGTAAATCGCCTGTCCGTCCTGGGGGATGTTCCCTCCTTCATGTGGACACCCCTGAGGTTTCTTCGTTTTTTCCAGAATCCGTTTTTTTAGGAGTTTTTCCTTACTGCAAAGAGGGGTCTAAGGGCCAGGATGCCAGTTTCGTTTAGTCTGTTAGGTTAGTTCCGTTTAGTATTTTCTTATTGAATTCTATGTATTCATGATTCGTTTTACTTTTTCAATTACCGTTACAAAGCCCATCGAGACGACTGTTGTGAATTTGGGCCACACAAATAAAATTGAATTGAATTGAATTGAATTGAATGACAACAATGAATGACAAATGAAAACATCTTTAGTCACGTGGCTTTGTCCTGATTGACAACAGTCTGAATACAGACCAAACGCAAGGTTCGGAATTCAATTAAGATCAAATGAAGCGCACTCTGTCCTGAGTCATATTTTTCCAGTCTGAATACACCATAAGAAAGAAAGTTAAACGTCACTAAAAAAATCTGAAACACTGAAAAAAGGGACAGTAGTGCTCAACAAGATACAAACTGTGAGGAGGAAGCTGGAGGTCAATGAATGTTTGGTTCTGAGACTGAGCTCAGAGATGGGAGTCCACACTGCTGTCCTTATCATTGGTGCTGACATACTGTTGCCCTTGCTCTTCAAGATGTCCACATTATGTGTGTGTATATGTGTCGGGGGGGCAGGAGCATCGACAGCGTGCAGACACTTGGCTGGCATTCCATGTGACAGGGTCACTAAGGAGGGAGAGCACTGACATTGGTGGACCTTTGACTGCTTGAAAAGGACATGTGCACGATTTTTTTAGCTTCTTCCTCCAAGACATAGTTATAAAGTTAGAGACATTTTTTTTTTTTCGGTAAAAAATTAAGTTCAATGCATATTATTTGATAGTCCAGAGTCTGTGAAAAGAAGTGACACATTAAGGGTTTGTCAAAAGTTTACTTGCCTTCTGATGGAGCAGCTCCAGCCACTTTCTGACCCAGAACAGAATGAAACTCTTAAAAGGAATAAATGCATTTAAATGAAGAATGAGGAAAAAAACAAACATTTACACCTCAAACAGTGATAACAGCGGAGCAATTGTACAATTGACATGGTACATTAACTGAAAGAGTAAGATAGCTGTAAAAAAGTGAAGCTATGCTAAAAGTGCTTTTGCCACTTGCAAAGTAGTTTGCACTGAAATTTAACAGAGGTTTTGGAATAAACTTTTATAAACTGGACCAATGATCTGTGACATCAACCACAAAAAGGAAAGGCAAAAAGCAAAATGAAGTGGCATAGGGTCCGGCAACAAACTGGTTGCCTGTTCGGCTGGGATAGGCTCCAACAACCCTGTGACCCAAAAGGTAATAAATGGGGTCAGAAGATGGACGGATGGATGGAGAATGGATGGATGTGCTGTAACCAAAATGACTGGAGTTCATCTCACCCACTTTGTTATACAGGAAATTGACTGTTGGGTGGAACCACTAACATGTAATAGGTTATAATGGATCCAATTACTTGTCACTCACCAAAATATCCAGTTTAGCTCAAACTTGAGGTGTAATAAAATCTAAATGGATTATTTGAAACATCCTCACAAAGTTGTTTTTAATTAGAAGTATTGCGATACCTATTCAAATAAGTTTCGGTTACGAACGGGGGAATGAGGGAAGCACCCAGGTGCAGAGAGGAGGAGGAGGCAGAAGGTTTCAGGAAAAAGGGATCTTCAATATCTAAAACCAAACCAAACAAGATACCACTGCAACAAGCAGGCAAACTTGAAACTTGAAAACTTACAATGACACAAGAACTAGGGGACAGCAAACTAAAAACTATGGAGCAGCACAGGAGGAAGGAAAAGCCAAAACTTAAATATAGAGGTGGACAAAATTGTTGGTACCCCTCAGTTAAAGAAAGAAAGTCCACAATGCTCACTGAATGAAATGAAACGTTCAAAAGTAACAATTAATTGAAATTTATTGAAAATTAAATAATCAAACAAAGCCATTACTTTTGAGTTGTTGATTAACAGGATTATTTAAAAAACCAAACTAATGAAATAGGGCTGGACAAAAATGATGGTACCCATAACTTAATGTTTTGTTGCACAACCTTTTGAGCCAATCACTGCAATTAAACAGTTTCTGTGTTTGTCAATGAGCCTTCTGCACCTGTCGACAGGTACTTTGGCCCACTCCACATGAGCAAACTGCTCCAGTTGTCTCAGGTTTGACGGGTGTCTTCTCCAAATGACATGTTTCAGCTCCTTCCACAGATGTTCAATGGGATTCAGATCTGGGCTCATAGAAGGCAACTTCAGAATAATCCAACGCTTTTTTCTGAGCCATTCTTGGGTTTTTTTTGCATTGTGTTTTGGATCGTTGTCCTGTTGGAAGACCCATGACCTGCAACTGAGACCAAGCTTTCTGACACTAGGCAGCACATTTCTATCCAGAATGCCTTGATAATCTTGAGATTTCATTTTACCTTGGACAACTTCAAGACACCCTGTGGCAGATGCAGCAAAGCAGCCCCAAAACAGAACTGAGCCTCCTCCATGTTTCACAGTAGGGACAGTGATCTTCATCGTATGCTTCATTTTTGAGTCTATGAACATAGAGCTGATGTGCCTTACCAAAAAGCTCCAGTTTTGTCTCATCTGTCCAAAGGACATTTTCCAAGAAGCTTTGGGGCTTGTCAACATGCATTTTTGAAAATTCCAGTCTCGCTTTTTTATGATTTCCTTTCAACAGTGGTGTCCTCCTTGGTCATCTCCCATGAAGTCCACTCTGGCTCAAACAACGACGAATGGTGCGATCTGACACTGATGTACCTTTATCTAGGAGTTTACCTTTAATGTCTTTGGAGGTTCTTCTGGGCTCTTTGGATACAGTTCGAACTATCCGTCTCCTCGATTTGTCATCAATTTTCCTCTTCCGGCCACGTCCAGGGAGGTTGGCTACTGTCCCGTGGGTCTTAAACTTCTGAATAATATGTGCCACTGTCGTCACAGGAACTTCAACAAACTCAAAACATGACAGAACAAAAAGAGAACCAAAACACAAAGGCAAAGAAACTGAAACTGTAACAGTAGTTTCTTTTTAATCAAACTGAACATAAGTTTTTTCTGGGTTTGAAATTGGACTTTTTAACATGGGAGTAAAAGGACAAATGATTTTATATGAAACTAGTCTCCAATGGTCTTTTCAAAAACTGTAACTTCCAGGTTGGCCTGGGTTTTATGCAGCAATCATTGTGTGATACAACCTGAGGATAACAAAACCTGCTCTCAAACAGGAAACTTGCTGATGGTCAGTCTACTTAAAAGCCCATTGCTCCATAGCCCTGGATGCCTAATGACTTATGACTGTTTGGAGATACAGAACCATGAAAGCAAACTAAATTACTATGAAAAATGGTAAATGAAATGCAAAAATGAATCACTTAGTAATCTAAACACTGAATTGGCTTCAAATTGCATTAAAATGTGTTATTTCAGTACAAAAATCCAAATGAAAATCTCAAAGAAAGTTACACATTGTTATGCTGGAAACAAAATCATTTGTTTTTAGTCCCAAAGTGGGGATATTTAGTGAAAACATCACGATTATATAATTGCACACGTAGAACCATTTACAACTTGTTTATTGTCACGTTTTGATACAAATCAAATTTCTAAACACATTTAAATCAGCAAAACTCTACAGAATGAAAACCCGTCAACACTGCCCTGAGCTGATACATGTGACAGTAAGAGATACGTTTAAGGCTCTTGCTCACGTTACATAATTCACTTACAGACATTTTAAGGTCATTTGTTTAGGTTTCCACTTGATTAACCTGAAGATTCCTTTAAACTCCACAGGTTAAAGGTTACTGTCACAGGTCAACGAGCTGCACCCTCGCAGCACAGCTGAAGGAGCAAAAGTCTTCCACCACACTGGAACCGCTCTGTCCAACTAAACCTAATATTAACACTAAGATGACAGCCAGAAAGACAATCCAGCTAGCATAGCTGACTTATAAGGGCGCAATGTACAGTAAAAGAAATGATGAAAATGCAAATACAAGCTTCACACTGTTCTTAAGAAGAGTTTGGATTAAAGGAAAGCTTGAAGCACTAGAAACTGTTATCCTGATTCTTTAAGGAGTTGAAAACTGTGTGGAACAAAGGATTTGATGCCTCTTCATCTTCATTTCGTGCATCCTGTGCCTACCTCAGAGGCACATTACAAGTCAGTTTTTGTGAGTCTAAGCTCAAAGTCTTTGCATTCAATTTTAAGTTAAATTTTAAGTCATAAATAAATCTAATCCATTGATTAATCCAAGTCAAGATACCAGTTTTTAGCTGCAATGTTTAGTCAAGTATTAAGTCTTAAAACATAGTAAAATTTAATGGTTTATTTAAAAAAAATTGTGATTTAACTACTAATAAACTACTCGTAGGGCACAAAACTGGCTGTTGGTGTTTCCACATTTTAACATAAAAGCTTTTGTTTTTGAACCTTCAAAGACCTTGAACTGAAAAGTCAGGAGTCTAAAATGTCAATTCTTAAGGGAATTCTCAAGTGTCCCAGGTCAAATCTCAAGTCAATTCTCAGGTCTTTAGGTCATGTCTCACGTCACTTATCAAGTCCTTGATGTTGTGCATCGAGTCAATTCTTAAGTCTTTTAGGTCGGGCCTGGAGTCAGTTCTCAGGTCTTTGAGGTTTTATCCCAAATCCAAGTCTGAGGTTCCTGCATGTGAGAGTTGAGTGTTACTCAAGACTCAAATCCAAGTACCCATGTCAGGATTACCTCTGTTTGAAACCAGTTTTCAAGTTTTTTTTAAGTTTTTTTCTCAAGTCAATTCTCAAATTTTGAGGTTGAATTTCAAGTTCAAGTCTTAATTAAACAAGTATGCAAGCTGAATTGACTTAAATGAAACTCTGGTGGAGTTTCTCTTGACTGAAGTCAAATAATAAAATCTTTTTTAGAATCAATTAGCATTCATGAAGGAGTCTGAAAGGTTTGCTGTTTGTTGTTAGTCACTGCCAAGTCAGATACAACTGCAATCAGTCACAGCACTAGTCTACAGAAAGTTAGTTCAACTACACACAAATTATTTTTGTCAAAGTGCCAAAACGAAAGCCCAGAAAATAAAGTTATGCATATGAACAACTGCTGTCCCAGCTGTCGGAAGTTAGTTGGTAAAATGCATCATTATATTTGACTTCATTAATGTCAGGCAGCTACAAGTTTTTACAGTCATCGCTCTGCTCTAGAGCAGGGACAGCTTCCATCATGGCTTATAGTTGTCATCATCATCCGAGATGTTAATGGACCTTTTATGAAGACAGATGGAGAGTGACTGCAGAGACACATCTCTGTCCTCCTCCGTCTTTATTTTTTCAACCTTGACCTACCTTTGGCACTCCTGTTGAAAGCGCAGCACACTCTCACACACACGCTGGAGCAAAACTCACAGAGGAGGTCATTTATAATTAGTTACACAGCATGAAAGTAGTGCTGCTCTGCCACACACATTAAAGAAGGCTCACACCACTCACTGCAGGCTCAGTGGCAATCAGTGTTCAGGGCTATCAAGTAATCACATTTTTAATAATGCATTGCCCACTGAGGGATAGTTTACAACACGGGAGGCTAACCATTAGATAATGAGCAAAAAAAGTTAGGAAAAAGCAGCAGATTATGCAGCATTTCTTTCAGTTATTGGTTCCCATTTTGCAGTCGGGTGCAGCACTTTCAGCTCTGTGCTGCTGTCAGAGAGTGACAGCTCTATACGGTGACTCCAGCTGTGAGACAGGTTGCCACAGAAACCCCCGGAGAGAGCTGCAGGGTAATGCTCAACAGTCACAGCTGACACTCAAACTATGGATCGCCCTGTGGCTCCAAGCAGGACTAATAATACTCATATAGGTGAGTCTGAGGTCAAGTTACCTCTTCACACCTGCCTTACCTCCTATAAGTCCCCAAAAATGTAAACATTTGGTCATTTTACTTGTTTCAAAACCAACAATTAAAACACCCAGAGCTGTAAGGGTGGTGTTGTCTTTGAAGTGCACGAAGAATACTTTTTATTTTCCGATTTAAAGTACTCAATAAGCATGAAAACCTAAATAAATTTGACAAACACCTCAGGCTAGGTGTAAATTGCATCACTTCACAGTACACGACTCATCACTATGGCAACCCTGAAATATGAGCCAACAAAATGGGCTGAGCAGACATTGTTGCAGCAAAAATTGGTACGTGCTTATCACTTTAAGGAATGATACAAACGAAAAGGTCATGACCTAAGTGAGGAGAACTTTTTAATAGGAGAAGACTCCTTTATTTGTTTGAAATAGTTTCTGCTGTTAAACAGATTGTCTCAGTTGCTTTATATAAATTGCCACAACTAGTGACCAACTAATGACATGGAAGAGTTCTTTGTGAAATCCCTGTACTGATGAACAAGCAATGCTCCTGGATAATAATAATAATAATACATTTTATTTATATGGCGCCTTTCTGGGCACTCAGGGTCGCCTCACTGTACAAAGTAGGTAAAAACATAAACATACAACGGATGGCTGAGTTGGTTGGACGTAGGGCTGGCACTCAGGAAACCTGGGTTCGCAATGAGCTTCATCCAATGTGTTGCCTTAGGCAAGACCCTTCACGCTACTGCCTACATACATAGCCACAAGGGGACCTGAATCTGGATCTCCCTGTGCCGGTCCCCAGCCTGGATAAAACACAGGTAATAAAAACTCTGCCAAAACCATCTTTGCAACTCAGTTAAAACTGCTTCGTTGTGGTGACCCCAGACAGGATGTGGCAAAAGATGAACAACAAGGTGAGACTGGAGAAGAAAAGTCTTTTAAAATTAAACATTGGGGAGAAAACTTGCACCTGAATCAAACTCAAGAAGGGCATCCATTTGCTGTGAATAGTTGGGGTCTTGGGTGAATGGTGGCTATTTACCATAGTCATGTAATTCCTTTTTAAAATTTGAGACCTTGTCACATCTTTGTTTGTGGTCCTTCCTTGTATCTGGGTTCTCACCTGGTTTTCTAACAGTTTTGAATATTTAATCTGACCATAAAAGAGAAAAAACTAGTAACCTTTTTGCAATAGAGTGAATGGGAGCCACTTTTTTTTCTCTCAATCAAATAATCCATTTGTTACTTGATTAAATGCCCTGCCTACACTTACTTACGTTCTTTAAAGGGCTTCAAACAGGAAGTCCTGCAGTTTCCTTATGGTTTATTTAGAAGAAAAGTGTATGGAAGCAGGGACTATGACAGCTGTGAGCAGCATTGGAGGGAGGCCCATTTAACCAAAGCTTTACATAGGTACCTAATTCCATGGAGCAGTAAATATTGACAATTCCAGTTGTAATACCAGTTTCTAGTCCTAATGGAGTTTGTTGATTCATAGATGAAGCCCTTTAAATGTCTGCCCCATTAAAGAACTTCACCATTGAGAGTAAACATTTAAAGGACAAGTTAAGACTTGGGATGATTAGAAGAAAACACAAGTCAAAACACTGGTATAGAGATTTGTTTACAGGTGACACACACTCACCACAGCTGAGATGATGGAGAGTTGCAGATATTCAGTAGAACTTCCCAACCATCAGTAAACTGCTGGAAAAAGGTGCTGAAACAAGTCTGATCCGCTGTGGACCTCATGATAATGTGCTGGCACTGGACACCACAGGGCACCTTCAGAGAGCAGGTCATGCTTCAGTGGCTTTGACCTGTTTCAGCAGACTGTGAGGAACCAATTAAATTTGTTCATTAAGTTGTTCACCAGGGTACATCAGTCCATTCTTCCGCTGGCTCCATATATGGAGCAACTTCTGCGTGTCCGTATTCCAACTGGCAGAAGAAGTGGAAGGTGACTGCTTGTGTGCACAAAATGTTATGTAATTCTGTTCTATATTAGTCTCTTCAGCTTGACGAGACCCGGCAGCGTCTTCCTTCTGATGATGTGTGCCACTTTAAGGCTCACACCATTAAGGCTCCTTTGATGGGCGGAGCCTAATCTTATTCTGATTTAACATTTAAATGTAAAAAAATAAATATTTACATAGAAATTTAAAGATATATTCAACATGTATCATTTTAATTTATGTTTAAGACACCAAACATTTACTTTAATTGTTTGTTTTAACATTTATATTCATAATTTAGCCATAAAAAGGATATTCAGGATTTTCATTTTTTAACTTTTACATTTGTTTTTAGATTCAGTTATTAAAAATACATTTAGATTTGGTATTTCTTTGAATTTTACAAAAATTATTTTGCATTTTAGTTTCAGTTAGACTGAACATGAATATTTATATGTAACATTTAACATTTTAAAATCTAAGACTTGCAAACATGCTTAGCATGAATACTTAATATTTATCTTTAAATGTATGTTTAGCCTTTAGATCAGCATGCTTCTGACACATCTAACACTTTAGTTTGTAATCAGTTTGAATAAAATGTAACCAGCTAATGAGCAGGATGTGTATGTGATCACAGCATATGAACAACCTTCATCAGAGACAGTGTGCTTCCTACCAGCACGCCCACACTAGAACCTCACGTTTGACGATCCCAGACGAAGCTGGCCAACACCTGGAGACTAAGGATAGGCTGCACTCAGGCACCCAATTATATTCACCTGGTCCACCTTCAAAATTCTGGACAGCAGGCTCCAGAATGAAGTGTGGGCTGAAATTGTAAAGCGAAGAAGAAATGCAGCATCCTGATCAACCACATTCTAGCTCAATGTTCATTAGTTAACACAGAAAAAAGGACCCCGATCTTTGCATCTGGGAGGGTGAGCTTACAAACCCTTATGTCATAATCTCTGAAAGATGCCTGCAGCACTGAAAGGAATGTTAATTAGAGTGAATTCAGGACATCAAGGGTTGATTCACCTCCTCCCATCCACAGGCTAGGAAACAGGAAAAAGCAAAAATCCTCTTTTGTGTATTTCTATTTCTACTTATTTGAGAACACATGTGTAAATCTTTTTTAATCTATTTAAAATTGAACTCCCATCATCCTGCACCCACTCATTTATTTAAAAATAAAGTTGCCATTAGAGGGATTTATCACTGTATTATGCAGCATTTCAATGTGTTTAAAATTGGTTGTTTCATGTTACACTGCCACCTAGGGGTAGAAAGCAACAAAGATACACTCGTGATGGGGATTCTCAAAATAAGAGTTGAGATTTTAAGCATTTGGTTATGCATTTAAAAGAGATTTTTCCCCTCTGGGTGACATTACTTTTTAAAAGTTGTTTGTAGATTAAAAAGCATCTTTGACTTGATCAATTTGATCGGTAATTTGCTACTTTTCCTGAATCGCCCCCCTCCTTAAAGCAACACATCTCAATAGAGATTTGTGACATATAGAGCCACCCTGTCCTCTCTTTCACCCCGAAATACAAAAATACTCCGTCTTCACCCAGCACCCCCCCCCCACCCCGTCTCCCTCCGCCTTCAGCTGGCTTTGATCCGCCCCTGCAGCCACAGTGGAAAGATGACAGGCTGAGGAAAGAGAGCGCGGGGAGGGAAGAGAGGCAGATGTGACAGCTCTTCAACAAGTGAGGAGATCGGGGAAAGAGAGGGGAAGCAAGTGAAGTTGAGGGAGAAAAGATGAGAGTGCTATTCTGATGATGAGCTTCTCCTCTGGAAGGAGGAGGCTGTGTGTGCAGCATCAAAAGGCGCTGGAGCTGAGCTAAGTGAGCGTACTGCTCTCTTAATGCTCACATACTGCACTAACAGTCTCTGTTTGCTCTTATTCTGCACCTCCAACCCCGTCCGCCATCTTTCTCACAACAAATAACATCTGTATTTTTAAGACCCACGCTGATGAAAATTGGGATTTTGTTGTTTTTCTTGTGACATTTTTCAGATGATGGAGAAGATATATAAAGAAAATCAAGCGTAAAATTGCATTTCTGAGTATTTCTTTATTCAAATTTTTGTGAATCACGAGCAGATAAAAAAAATGTTGGAAAAAGATCTTATTATCTCATGACGTAGAAAATAGTCTGGGGGGACAATCTGCCTGCTCTTCATCATTCTGATGCATTCACTTGTACGTCCTCGTTTTCTTCATCTGAGCTTGCATCTGGCTCAAAACTGTTGAGTTACAATAAGGTATGTAAAGATTAACCAACTTAATCAATGAATTGACTGATATTCCTACGATCCAACCAGATCGATTGCTCTGAGACAAGTTGTAAAATTGAAATCGACCCATATCATTAGAAACGTGTTTAAAATTGAAATAAATCAATTATATTGATATTGGAAAATAGCATTTGGAATGAGGCACAAAACAACCAAATACCATCACAGCGGACAACACACATGTGATGGCAGCAAAAAATGATCTGACCATCATTTCAGTCCGATGTATGGAGACTCCACTTTGAATTGTGCAGACATGTGACCATATAATGTGGTAGAATGTTCTAATAATTCTGATGTGGAAAAATAACAGTGGACTGAAGTCTGTGTATTCAACTTTACAAATTCAAGGAATCTGGAAAACGCCCCATGTTCAGTAGGTTTTTTTTTATCTCTGAGTCACACTGGTTGAAGTTTGGACTAAAGATGTCCTGGATTGATCAATTCGGATCAGGAACCACAAACTATGATATTAATCATTAAATCCCAACAGCTGGATAGCTCCAATGTTGCTCCATTTTTGCTGCACTGGTAATTTTAGGTTGGGGCTGTAAGCTAGCGGGAAAGCGCATAAACAGAGAGCTCTCAGCAACAGAAAGGATAAGCGAGGGCGGGGTTGTTCTGTTCCCACAGTCTTGTCCACAACTCTGAGTTGAATTTCTAAAGAAATACTGGCGCTTTGTAGAAACTATGACCAAGAAAACAACAATTTTTATTTATTTATTTGGCTAAAAATTGCATAATTGTAACAAAAGGTCTAACGCTTTGAAATAGTTCAAAAGATGATTGAAGTGGGGACTTTATGATATTTTAAACTTGGTGTCAGAACTGAAAACCAAAATGAACAAACGTAGTTTGAGCAAGCGATTCATTTTCCCAATATTTTCTGCTCCTGCATCACCCACAAACATTATCCTGCCAATGCAAAAATGTGCACATGACTCTACAGCAGCAAAGTTCCCAACAAATCCAGATTTAGCTAAGCCTGCATGCCAACAACTGTGGTTCTGAACTGTTTTGGGGGAACTTGCTATTCTTAAACTATGTTTGCAAAGATTTGCATTTTCAGCAGAAACCTTTGGGTTTAAGACAGATTGGCATCTGTGCATTCTCAGAAAGTAATTCCACACATGGTTGCCTGGTAAATTTTTTGGACCTGCAAGCTTGAATTAAAACTTCAGCAAGCCTGCAACCACGAGATTTTATTTTCTTTATTTATCAAAGACTTGCAGGTTTTGCTGAAGGGTTGCTAAGTTAGCTTGAATGCAAGCAGACCTTCCGTGCTGTAAAATGCATGGTCCACTTACTGATGAGCACTGTTTTTTAGTTTTGATTACGTTATGGAATTAAACTGATTTTAAAAGCTTAACCCTAGAAGAGCCATGTTCCATAAGTAACCCCGGTTCTAGGTTAAGTTTTGCTAAACTTTTGGCGAATTTGAAGAAAATTTTGATTTTGCTGCAAGAAATGGGCGGGACCTACAATGAGTGAAGAGCGGGCCTCAGAGATCAAGTTTAATTAGCTGAAATTAACTGTGAAAATGACTAATATTTCAATAAAAAGTCATTCTTTAACATGCAATAGGTAATATATTATCATATCTATGGATATAGTTTACTCTGAAAGGCTTAAGATTAGCATTATATAGGCCCTACAAAGCAGTGAAGTCTCAAGCTTTCTCTACAAACTGGCCCTAAATCCTAACTTTTTAATTTAATCCCTTTTTTGTCACTTTGCATTTGCTTGGTTTTTAACCAATAAGAGAACAAGAAGAATAAAAAATGAAATGCGATTCACAGAAAGAATCCAAAGACCAAATAGGCTGAACTTGTTATGCAAAGTGGTGTCTACTGGGATTCCCAATGCATTATAAACTCATTAATATACAGCAGAGCACAGAAAAGTAACAACACATTTTTTACTGGGTCATATTTTTTAAAAGGCAGCTGTATAATGATTTTGTAGAGAACAAAGAGATTTGGCAGTTATTTGAAAAATTATGATCATTTCCACTTGATAAATAGCCTGCAATTTAGTTGAAAAACTCTGAAAAACTCGGTTCAAATGTTCAAAGTAAACAGGCAACAACATACAAAGGTAAAAACTGAATGTTTTTGTGAAAATTGTGTTGGAAAAATCTGTTTTGTGTTTCATATGTTTCCCTTTTTTGACCTTTTCAAAACAGCAAACACCTACGTGTCTGGCTCATTAGATGAGTGAATGCTTGGTTAGATTTTTAAAGCTTAAATTTATTGAAGGACAGAGATAGAAATTGTTCTTTGTACATCTTCTTTTAAGCCGTGTCACACAGCCACGATGTACATTTGTGCATATTGCACAGATGAAAATTAGTCATACGTGAATACATGAAAAAAGTGAGAAAGGTTCAGTTGTTTAGGTCAAATTTTCACCGATGTATCACGAATGAACCACGTAAAAACCACAGAAGTACAAATAAACCATGTAAAGAACACATAAATCTACATAGACCGTGTGGTATTATTGCGATGTTTATATGCAATTCATTAGTGATTTGTGCATCAATTACATGATTATAACATGACATGTGCGCCGTATACAGGATATGAAAGTTATATGTTGGTGGTACATGAGTGAAAAGTCTGTTGGACATACGTGGAACGATCGTGAAAAGCCACAAATTTGAGTTTGCATCACACAAAAGTCAAGCACGACTGCATGAGATTTACAAAATAAAAGTAAATGTAAGATTTGTTCTGTTTCTGTTCACAAATTAAAACAATACTCTGAAAGATTTGTTGGCTAACTTATATACTTTCTCTTTATTTAGTACACTTGTTTAAGATATTCAGGAATACTAACTTTATCATTTAGCGCGTTCTTGTCTTCCTGACTTAATTCACACATTTCCAATTAGATTTGTTTATTTTAGGAGTTTTGACAAATTCCTTTCTTTTGGAATTAATGCAAAAATGATAATAAGCCTTTTGGATGTTTGCCAGCTGTTATAAAAGAGGACAAGTTAACCCAGTGGCTCACATAGGAGATGCAGACATGCAGAAGCTTGGTGCGTTTCGGGATAATTGGCTGGATTTTTGGCTGAGCACTTGACTGTGTCAGTTGGATTTCAGGGACGAGGGTTCACATACCGGTGAACGGGGATGCGTTTGCACACATGCTGACATGGAACTTCACAGCTCCGCTTTCACATGTCACCGCATTATCTCCTATATGTAGGGAGACAGATCCTCCCCCCTCACTTATGGATGATTCCCAAAAACTGACAAACACCACCAGCTGATGTGCTCAGTGTTTCTGACTGTCCCACAGATGAACTCCTGCTTTAGAGACTCACTGTATACCGAAGGGGGCCCGATCAAATACTCCAATTCCCCACTGTTACCCCCTTCTTCTAATTCACACGCACATGCAGAGGCATAAAAAACAGAGAATGGGATGACAGTTGAATACAAATTTTGGGCCTATTTACATTTCAAGCTGCTCGCCTGTCAGCGCGTCTCTGTTTCAGGGAGAGAGTGGGGAATTGTCAAGAACATGCAGTTCTCGCCCGGCTCTGGCTTTCTATTCCTGACTTTAAATGCACAACATAGAGCGAGGCCACTTCACACTGAGGGCTGGTAATGAACCTTCACTCAGACCTTTCTCCGTTTGCATTTTGTTCACAAATCTCACATATTTCCTGCTCTCTGGAAAAAGAAAAAAAAACAGCATGAGTTCAGACGTAGTGACCGTTTTTTATTTGCTTCTGTTTTTGATCGATGTATGACTTAAGCGTCACGGCAAAGGTCTGCTGAAAGCAGCCAGACACCGTCTAGACTTATTCAGACGTTCTTGTGAGGCATCTTCACCCTGTTGCTGCGTACAACCAACTGAGGGGAGAAGAAAGCAAAGCGGAAGAGAGAGTTTATGGAAAAGATTAAACAGGAGGCGGCCTGAACTCCCTATGCCTAAGCTGATAACAGATGATTACAGGTCATCGGAGAGGGCTGTAGGATAATTAGATCAATTATTATTAAGGAGCTACTAACACATTTTTAATTGCTTGAATGGATCCCACATTGACATATTTTTAAACTGTTCTTTGGTTCTTCTTTGCATCCCTTTTTTGCGAGGGAGGGGGTTGTACTGCCCAATTGTTCGCTTAAAAAAACTGAACTCAGATTTCCCTCTATTAGCTGATAAAGCAGTAAAAATCCAAGTGTGCTCTTCTTTGGATCTTTAACAAGTGATGGGCGATACCACACTTTTAAATAAGGTTTATTGGCAGACAAGATGTCCTGTATCAGATATTAATGGACTTCGCGGAAGCAGCCGTCCCACGCGCAGGCTTCCGCGTCATCCGTTAATTTCTTATAATGGACACCTCGAAGGCCATTATCCTGCTTATACCATGGTCACTTAGAAAATACATAAGTATTTAATCAATTTTTAGTACTTTTTTATTGGTATTTTTTAGTAATAATCACTTTTTCACAAAAACCTGTCCATTTGATACATGGGGTCGCGTGTTGTTATGGTAACGGCTGAGTCGGCAACAACCTCGACTAGGATCGATTCCATACAATACTGATTACTTTTTGCATAAAATATTAAGTACTAATTACTGACAACTACTGGTAATTTCTTCTTGGTCAATTTTGTTCCTCAAGCTTAATATTTGTTATCCTAAAAAGAAATACCATCAAAAATCAGCCTGGTAACAACTTTAATGTGCAAGCTTAAAAGTACAAGACTGTTCTTTCTAAAATTACCTATTCATGGCGTGCTGTGTTGTTGCTAAGGGTTACGTGCACAAATCACGGCTCCTCTGGTCACATGACTGATGGAGCAGTGTAATGTGCTGTTGGCTGGGGGGGTTTTGGCATAAAACACTGGAGTAACTCTCCTAATAACTAAAAAAAAACAGAGGTGCCCAAATCCTCCAACCTGGATTTGGGCATCCCTGGTTTAAACTAGTCTCCCTGGATTAGAGGTGTGGGAGTTCAATAATGTCACTGTCCAATAAACATTTTAAAGACAAACAACTGTGCCAGTTCTCAAACCAGGGTACTTTGCAGCAAAATCGTTAACAGGAAGTACATCACTGATAAAAAGACCATTTGGTTTTTATGGCCAACCTGAAACCATGAGCCATGGTGCTTTGTAGACCATGCACAGAACAGAATGAAAGCCTCCTCATCCTGACAGGCACTGACTGCGATGGACACAAATGGAAAATGGAAAACTAATTAACACTTTTGAGCACAGACCCCAGACCAAACACTAGAGAAAGTGGAGACCCATGGACAGGTGTTCTTAATGATCCATTAGCCTAAATTGGAGGCCCCTGGCTCAAGGGAACATGTAATAGCTCCAAGGACCCCCGAAACACTATGAAAGAAGGCCTCCAAAGTGAAACCCCAAGAATCTAAGAGGATCTACAACCTGTTCCGGTTGGAGTTGTAATTTATTTCCACTCCAGTTTGAGTCATGTCACACATGTTACTTTGTTAAATTGACAGATTCTTTCCTAGTTAGCAAGAAATCACCAAAATAAAGGCACTGAAACGTATCTTTTTTTTAAATAATTACCTCTAGCAGGAAACTATATCATTAGGTATACACCATAAACAGTTGGATAAGGCCAAAGATGCACCACTCAGAAGTGCTCATCAACGATTCAATTGATTCACAAGAGAGAGTTGCTTTGTGAATCACCTTGTGCTCTGAGCTTTCAATCATAGCTGATATGTGCTTCTTCCCTTCATAACAGCTGTGGGGGGTTTTTTTTTAATCAAAATGCTACGGTCTTAGTACAGTATACAAGTGATCCCACTTGCATCCGATTTCTTAAAGACCCACTGATGAAATTTGCTCTTGTGGAGTTTTTCTGTTGATGGAGGAAAAAAGAAAATTAAGCTTTGAATTGCATTTTTGAGTATTTCTTTATTAAAATCATTGTGAATCAGGAGCAGACGAAAACATGCTGTTTGAAAAAGATTATATTTGTCACGTAAAAAATATGCAGGGCAGGCCACAACTAACTGCTCCTGGTATCCCTCTCTCTGCACCACAACACAAGCTTTACTCAATGGTAGTTCAATGTCAGAGTTAAAAGCAGAAGAACAAAAAAGCGGTCCGTTTTTCAAACTAAAAACTTATTTTGTACTGTCAAAATAAAACTTTATCAAATGTTATTTTAATCTAATGGACAAGCCCACGCATTGACAGACGTTAACACTACGGATAACACCACCAAGTTTACTTTTGGAAGTACAAAAACGTTACATCATTTATGACACAAAACATGCTTTTTACAAAGACTGTAAGGAAGGATACGGCGTGGGGCCTGATTGCTTAAGTTGTGGATGAGCGAGGAGTGTGAGACGATCTATTTGACACGGGTGGCAGGACAAACCACTCTTTCGGGAGCCAGGGGTAAGGATGGACCAGAGACGCAACAGAGACAATTCAAACTAACTGACACACTGGAGATGCACCGCAGACGGACCAGTGTAAATCCAGGGTAAAACATCTGCTTGTAGACAACTAGATTCAAGTACGTCTTCATTTTCCTCCTCCGAGGTGACATCTGACTTGAAACTGTACGACTGGATAGCTCAGATAGCTGGATAGCTTTCCATTATTGTTGCACCAGTAACGTTAGGCTGAGGTTCTTAAGGGCTGTAAGCTAGAAGGAGAGAGTGCAAACAAAGGGATGATGGGAGATGAAGGGAGGCTTACTCCGCACCAAAAGTCCCGCCCACAATTCAGAGGTAAATTTCTAATGAACTCCTGCCCCTTTCTGCAGAAACTGTGTCCTAGAAAACGACAGGTTTTGATTTTAGCTAAAAACGTAATTATCATAATTAAAAGATCACTGGGAACAGATCTGTAGGTTTTTGTGCAGTACATTTTACAGCTTTTTCAAAATTACCAAATCAAACGACTCCTTTTAGTGCAGCTGTTTTTTCTCTAACATTTAAAGTGGTGTTTTGTTTAATTGCTACAGTGGTCCCCCTCAGACATGATAGTTGAGAGCTGATTTGCCAGAAGCAAACAGAACAACTGCTATTGTGCTGATATTTAATTCCTCTGCCATACTTCCAGTTTGTTTGGATCGAGCAATATTTCCCACACACGCTTTACATAAATCACAGAGTTCAGAATCGAGTTAAGCTGTGCAGCCTCGTCTCCCATCTATCTTTCTCAAGCTCCCAGTATTTCTTGCTCCACTTATCCACAATGTTGCCTGCAGCCACTCATCTGAGAACAGAGCCAAGAAAATGAGGGAATCAACTCCAAAGTGGAGGAGGGCGATGTGTAAGAACAATCATTGTGCCAGAAGGCGCGATAAGCCTTTAAAAAGGTGGTGCATTTAGGGAACTTCTTAACTGTGTTGCTTTTCTCGGAGCATCAGTGGGTTGTTTGCAGACAGCCAGACAATGAGTTCACCAGCGGAGGGTGTCACATCCAGGTCAAGAGACATTTTAATCAGGCGTGCACACGCAGAGGTACTGAGCTAAACACTTGGGCAGCAGGCAACCAACCCGGCTGGCTGACTGGAATTGGAAATGGGCTCCACAACACAGAGCTTTTATTTGTGAAGCTGCACTGCCCCCTATAGGTCTACATGGGGACGACGTAATTGAGCTTTCTCTGCAACCTTCAACACTTTAGGAGCCATTCGGGTCAATTTGTCACTGATAACAACGCGGCAGGAGCCACAAAGTCTGATTTCAACCTTTAAAAAAGATAAGACACTGATTTGACTTCATGGTATTGTTATCATTTTGATAAATATAAATGTACTGTAATTGTTTTTTCCTAAATAAAACATAAGCAAAAAGAGAAAATGGCCTTTTTTCCAAATAATAAAATAGTTTTAAATGTTATATCTAACTAAAAGACACCTTGTGATAAAAAGGATCAACTCAATGCCGCATGTGTAGTACGAGGCAAGGGAATGGCACCAGTGGTTTTAAAAAAAAAGTGCATTTTCCAGTTTGTGGTGCATCTCTGCCAGAAATACATAAAGCTAAGTAAAAAAAATCGTGTAAGTGACCTTTAACATATGTTTTGAACCATAGGCCACACTTACAGTCCTTGAATGTGTCCAAAAAAATAGAAAATCTGCCTTAAAATCCAGTGCGTCTTAGTTCTGGTTGCAGTTTACTGACCTCCAATTGATTTTCTGTGTTGATCAACAATCTGTCGAATCAGTTTTAGTTCGACTTGTGATCCGCACTGTACTTCACTCGTTTGTCAATGGGTTGAATAAAGTTGGAGTTTGTTTTTTTTAACTTTATTTATTATCTACTATTTACTTTACAATTACTTTTTCATTAAAATGTCAACAACAAAAACAACATAATATTAATATTAGTTGTTAGAAATAATAATACAAATGCATCCAAAAGTTTTGTTATTTTAATTCAGCTCTACTCTGAATGACGACAGAAAATTGAATTAATCACTGAATTTTTTATTTTTTTCAGTTACATTGACATTTCTTTCCCTTTTTTCCTTATGATTCGATTTCTTCTGTACAGTAACAAGATTGATGGTGTTTTCAGAGCAATAACAGAACTTAAAAGATTGTTTTATACTAACAAAAACTCTGATAAAATAGATTTATTTTTTAAATTTGACAAAAGGTAGTGTCTTTTTCCAAGATCCAGATGTCTTCATTTAAAAAATAAGAGTAACTACAAGACAAAGAAAACTTATATTCAAAAAAAATCATTCTTAGTTGTTTCACATACTTTATTATGAGTTTGCCTAACTTTTTATTGTCAAATTCTTCTGTTGATCCAGGACCGGGTTGTGGGGGCAGCAGTCTGAGCAAAGATACCCAGACTTCCCTCCCCGTCCACTTCCAGCTCCCCTGGGGGGCCCCCGAGGCGTTCCCAGGCCAGCCCGTGACAGGCACCAGAAACTTTGCAACCGCAGCTCTAAACAGCAACAGAGACATTCGAGTTGGAGAACATGGTCCACTCAGACTCACTCAATGTCCCAGCAAACCCCTCACTTGTTTGGATCTTTGAAGTCTCTCCCCTGTGGGCACTGAATTCAATTTCTTCATTTTAGATATTTAAATACAACTTTTTTCCTTGATGCTCTTTGAAAACAAGATGGTAAAAATAGTTTTTATATCATGTTAATTATAGCTAGATGGGTAGATATATGGATGGTAAAAAGTGCATCACATAGTCATTTAAAAACAAGGAATTACAACTAATAACAACTGAACTCTGAAGCAGCAAAATTCAGGAAAGTTAAGATTTTCATGTGAGGTAGATACAAACAAAAAAGTTCAAAATATTCTGTTTATCAAATTACATCTTTAAAATCCCTCTGTAAAAGAAAGCAGCTCACTGAAAAACATTGAACTAAAGTGGACTTCAGTGCAAAATGTTGTTTCTGGGACACTTTCAATCCCAGCACGTTTCTGGTTAAATGTAATGTGTTACTTCTGAAGCATAATTTTGGCTATATATAAGATTTTCGGTTTGGGTGCTTTTGCACCAGTTTTCCATATTCATTTTTGAATCCGAAAATTCTGTTAGACTTTAATTTATTTGATTTAGCTTTTACACTGAAATCAGACTAAACCGTAGTTTCAGGAGTGACTTGTTTGGAGGCAGTAATGCCTAATAGAAGCTCCGGGAAGAAAATGCAATAAGAGAAAAACAGCCAGTCCTCTGATTGGAATTTTCTTGATTTCTCTGATCTCCTTTAAAATATTTTCTACCTAAAACGCAATGCTCAGATCATTTCGACTTTCTGATCCGCTAAAATTTGAATTTTTAATCACACTGCTGGACCAAACCAGAGTTCATTTGCAAGTGACCTGGTACTTTTCAGGTGGACCAGAGTTCATTTGTTTGGTGAGCTTTTACACAGACACTAATGCTGCACTCACACCGGACGCAATTTGCGCATCAAATTCACATCTGCCACCTCTCTTTTGATGAGCATCAAATTTACTGCTCGACGCCTGTCCTTGACGCCTTGACGCCCCGGCAGCAGAGTAACAGCCATCATTTTTCTGGACTGCATTTGCTGCCACGTCATTGAAAACATTGATGATTTTGAGCGAATTGCTTGGGTTTATGTTTTGAAGAGCCCTACAGAGGTGCCGTAAAGCATGTCACAGTGTCTTGGTTGAATTTCACCATTTACCGCAGGAACTGTGCTAGGATGTGACGTTTTAAATGTTATATCTGTCTGTCCGTGGCCCAGTTTGAGGAATTTCTGTCCTACATTAAACGAAGAAAAACAAAAATAAAACTGGCCTGGCGACCTGGACCCATGGAGCTGGAGCGATTGCGCCTGCTACTCGTGGCAGCTCTCCATCTGCCGGGTTGTCAACCATCTGTGGGCCAGCATCGCGAGAACCGTAGGACCCTGGGCGGCAGCGTTCGCTACGCTCTCTACCGGGCGGCTGGCTAGCGTTGCAGGCTCAAATGCTCCAGCTCCGAGGGCTCTGTGACAAGCTGGCGACATTTCCAGGGTGTATCCCGCCTTCACCAAACAGTAACCAGGACAGTCTCCAGCAACCCAGCAGCCCCAGTGGGTTAGGGAAATGGATGGAAGATCAGAACAAAAATCCTCCCATCGAGCGGCCATATTGAAAATTGTTTTTCAACCCGTTAAACAAGTCACTGAAAACGTCACGGGCCTAAAGCTGAGTCCCTGATTGGTTGACATGGCTCGCTGCATCTGCCGCTCAAATTGCGACGTGCCCAACACCCAAATCCCGGCGCAGGGCCTCAGATCATGTCTGTACATTGACTTAACATTGAAACTTGTGACACCTCTGATGTGCGAAACGCGTCCGGTGTGAATGCAGCATCACAAAGTGGAATCTATGAGGTAAACATTTCTAGAGCAGACCAAACAATTCAGTGTGAAAGCACTTCGGTTTTAGTCCCAATTAGGTTTTACCAATATAAACATTGAGTATCTGCACAGTTTAATTTTAGAAAAATCATATGTGTGGATTCATTAACCATCCTGACAACAATCAGTAATATCTCAACAGGTTAAAAACTTTTTTTTTTAAAGTTTGCTTTTGTTTCGCAGCAGAGACCTTCTCCTCTATGAAATCCTGTTTAATTTGCTGCAATTCAGTCTGTGAGCCTTGAGGTGTCAGTGATGCGCAGATGGAATTTTAGTTTGATGATTCTGGGCCGTGAATCGACATTCAGCTCTCTGAGTTTAAACAGGACCAGTTTGGAAACAGGAAATATCAACGACATCTTTCAAAACCCTAGAGTCGTTTGTCAGATTTATGACAGTCGACTGATGCTTGAGGCTCCAAATCTCAGACTGTGGAACCATCCAGAACTGACTGACACGGCAGAGGAGAGAGGCTGTAGTCACTCTCCCGGTTACCATGGGAACCTACCTGCTCCTTACTCGAGCATCATCGTAGACAGAAATCTGTCTGATGTGGAGGAAAGCCGTGCATTTTCACACACAACTGATCAAAATTCAACAAGCTTTGCCTAAAAAATACAACTTTGCTTTATCCAGCAGCACAAAAACACACAACTGTGCTCTGTTGTTTTATTATTTTTATTTTACAAAAAAAAGCTCTTGGCACTGCATCCAATTTAACAGAAGCTCCTCGAACTCACCTCATGTGTAGGTGGATTTGAAATTCAATAAAACTGGAGGGGAAAAAACACAATTCTACAGTTTTAAAAACACCACCTTAAATCTCAACGTTTGGGGACAATTTTCATATTTAATTGCAATAATTACAGAATATTTATACTTTTTTGCTTGACATTCTGCGTCATGTCAGCTCTAACTTTAATCCAACTGCCAAATTTTTACTGTCACTCAAATACAGAAATCAAAAATAAAACACTTACAGTAAAGAATTTGACACAGAGGACGTTGAGGAGGAAATGTGACGTTTTTTTCTTCTGCCATAACCCGACTTTAAAATTGAAACTGTGATTTCCCTTACAGTAACTAAAAAGATGCTGTAAAACTCCACAAAACCAGACTAAAAGTAGCAATTAGAAAAAGCTTATTAAAGTCATGATTGCACATTTGTTTATTTATTAAAGACCCACTCCTATCATATTTTGATCTATTCCCAGTGGGCTTTTATTTATGATTAGGCCGTTTTTACCCAAAATCAAACAACCAGTGCTTTTTCTGGGACATAGTTTCTGCAGAGCTGCAGGAGTTCATTAGAAATTTGCCTCTGAGTTGTTGACAGGACTGTTGGCACAGAGTGAGCCTGCTCCCCTTCCCATCATCCTTTAGTTTACATGCTCTCCCGCTAGCTTACAGACCCTCACACCCCCCCCAACCTAGCATTAATGGAGCAACAAGAATGGTGAGCAATATCAACGCTATCCAGCTGTAATGTTTTGAGCCAGATGCCAGCTCAGACGTAGAGAACAAAGACGTACATGGATCTAGTCGTTTTGTTTATTAAAAATGTGTCATTAGCAATTTTATTGATGCTCCATTAAAAAAAGGGTTCCTCTCAATGATTGTTAAATGTGTTTATAATTTAAAAAAAACTTTTGAAGCATCTCCAACAGTGGTCATGAGGATGTACTGTGTGTGTGTGTCAATGGTCAGGACTGGAGACCAATCAATTAATTATCAATTACAACCAGTTGATCAGTTTACTTGTACCTGACTGTGTACTTTGCCTCTGGCTCATCTGTACTCCTGCTCTGTGAATAACAGCCACAGCAATTGACCAATAAAATGAATGAGATTACATGCAGAACTCCGATAACCTCTGCTTGGAGGAACTGCTGGCTGTAAATTTAAACCTGAAACAGCTTGTCTGCGCCTCTTCCCTGACATCCTTAACCCTTGTGCTATCCTAGGCACTTTAATATTGGGAGTTGGGTCATCTAGACCCACTAGACAGTGCTCTGAACCTTTTTTCTTCAATGATTTGTGATCTTCACTGGTGTCCATGGATTACATAAAATCTTTCCACCTTTATCCTCCTTTGTCATGGTAGGGAGAACACGTCAATGTAAGGGTGGGGTCATCTAAGATAGCACAAGGGTTAATGCCTCACTGAACCTGAAAGCTGGTGTCACACTCTTCAAAGCCAGGACAAAAATACTGATCCCTGAGATTTCCTTCACCTCCAGTCTCAGCAACCACCACTACCTTTAGGGCAATATTCATTTTCTGAACACTTTCCAAAACTGTTGATTCTAAATTGAAAAAAAGCATCTGTTGTTCCACTTAAAGGTGCATGTTTGATCAATTCAGAAGGTCAAATTTGAGATGAGATATTATTAAATTGCAATTTTTTCCTGTATGAGCACCAATCGACTTAAACATTTTGCAAACAGCTGTTTCTTCAGTCTGTATTTCTTAACCACTAATCAAACATTTCTGGGCCATATGGACCAGGACTTCTGGTAAATCTCCTGATAAAATTATACCAATTAACTTCTAACACTACCAGCCAAACAGTTAAACTTGACATCAGTGTGCCAAACACTGACTGTATGAGAATGATCAAGATCAAGTGAGAGTGATGTCACTCAT